>NC_081841.1:104920392-105120057 GCF_963259705.1 Myotis daubentonii
ATGGCTTCTTTCATGGCGTCAATCCTCCTCCTATTTGGTCTGCTGCTTTTCCTGCTGCTTTCTATTTTCCCCAGCATAGTTGTTTTTTCCAAAGAACCAGCCTTCTCATGATGGACCTGAAGGAGGAGCAGCAGTGTTTGCCATTGCCCTGTGCTGCACGGTGCATGGGTCAGGTCACGTGTGCTTGGGTCCCTGGTGTCATCACCAAATGCCCAAGAGACAGAAGTGCCTGTGCAGGAGGTCAGCTTTTAGAGGAGGAACAAATAGAGGCCTGGCATGCCCAGAGAAAAGGCAAACACTGGGGGAGAATGTAGGCTAAGTTAGGATAATCTTAGATGTCTCTTACTGAAGTTAGTTTTTTCTTTCTCTCTCAGATTTGGTAGTTTAAGACCCTAATTTTACAACCTTGGTCACTTGGAGAACCTCCCTCCACTGATCCCCATCACTCTGAATGGCCTCTCTATAATCACAGCAAGTCGAGTACATTTCCTTTTCTTTTTCAACATTTCACACTTCTTGGCAGAAATATCTAGCAGAAAGCACCAAAGTTTTTATAATGAGGATAATATAAAAATGTCACACATCAGATTTCTCTTATAGGTTATTTCTTCCTGTTAAATCTTTCCCCATTTTAACTTATCTTCACGGCTAACAATTTAAAATTTGACTTCAGCCTTGTTCATTCACTTTATAGGATTTTGTTGCCAAAGGACATTTGCTATTGCTCAGACTTTAAAGTTCCTAAACTGAAAGTCTTTGCCTGTGTCATCACTCCAAAGTGTGGTGGCGTTCAAGCCAATGTCACCTCCCACTCAAATTCCTAGGGGGAACTCCAGAATGGCCTTCCCATTTGTCCTGTCTTTGTGTAACTTGGTTCATCTCTAAGATTTTTCATTTTCAAATGTGTGCTGTGCTTTTGATTCCAATGTAAAGGTTGTTTGTGACTGACTTTAGGAGTAGAGATCAAGTTCAAACCTGAAATAACAGCGGCACTGAAGGAGCCTCAGGGACAATCTTTCCCTTCATTACCAGAGCAGACCAGGAGGCCCAAGCGGCCTCTGCCATTTCCAGCTGAGTCACTGTGGTCCCCAAACCGTTTGCTTTTGCCCCTGAAAATGCTTTCCTGTCTCCGCTCAGTAACTAACTCCATCACGACTGTGACCCAGTTTGTTTGGCAAGATGTGATTTTTTTTTTTTTTTTAACTCACACTGCTCCTGCTGGTCACGACTCTCTAGACTCTCTCTCAGGCATTTAGTGACTCCCTCTCAGCCTCCGTCTGGCCCTGCAGCCACTGGATTGATGGCTTTCTCCCCAGCTGTTCCCTTCCAGCCCGCCCTCCTCTCCCCAGCAAATCCATATTCCATTTGCTTTTTGGCAGCATTTTGATATCTCCAGAATCTCCTTAAAATAGACAGATAAACACTAATCTCCAAGGGAAGTTGCAAGGCAGAGCCCACAGATTTGTACCAGCACAATAATCTGCTCTAGAAGGCAGCTGGATGAGAAGCATAGCAACGTGTAGAGGGCTTTTTATCATCTACAAAGCACTTTTGGCTAACATGGTCCCATTTAATGTCACCGCAGGTACAAGTGGTCCTGCCGTTTTATGGGCAGGAAACCAAGGCTCAAAGAGGTGAGGCATTTTTCTATACAGTAAGAGAGGGGGCTGGAACTTGAACTTGCCCTTTTAAAAAGTGCTGTATACACCCGGCTGGTGTGGCTCAGTTGTTGAGCATTGACCTATGAGGTCACAGTTTGATTCCCGCTCAGGGCACATGCCTGGGTTGCAGGCTCGACTCCCAGGGCGGGCCATGCAGGAGGCAGCCCATCAGTGATTCTCTATCATCATTGATGTTTCTATCTCTCTCCCTCTCCCTTCCTTTCTGAAATCAATAAAAATATATTTTTAAGTGGTGTATAATTTACATTCAATAAAACACACAGATCTTCAGTGTCTTTTGATGCATTTTGACAAATGTACATACTTGTGTAACTAACGCCTGAAAAGGATGCAGAGCATTTTTATCACCCAGAGAGCGCTCCTGCGCCCTTTCCTATAAACCCTCAGCCACTGTCTGACTTCCACGCCATGGAATAGTGTGCCTTGAACCTGTCCCTGACCCCAAACTCCACATTTCACATTTTTTTCTTTTTCTGTTACAGCATGCTGGGTCTCTGAAGTTAACTCAACAGGCACCCGAGGTCCCACCAGCTGGAGTCAGTGGACGAAGGACTTTAGGAAGCCCAGCCCTAGTCTTTCAGCCACAAAAGCAGGTCAACCAGGGGAGTGGAACTAGAGGCTTGAGATTTGGGGACTGTATGGCGAGCGATCCCAAAACTGCACAAAGGCCTATGTCTGAAGCACACTAAGAAGTTACATTCTCTGCTCCCAGGCCTCAACAGCACTCCTGGTACCGAGGGTCACTGAAGGAAAGTTGTCATAAGGTTTAAAAGAGAGGGGTCAAAATTCAGCTTGGAGATAAACACCAGCCTCCGGTCCACACTTCTCGGACCACCTCGCGCACTCTGAATGGCCCCGGCAGTCTCTGGGGCCACCAGTTGCAGGCAACACCTTGACTTATTATACTGGGCCCTTGTGGATTTTCCATGCCCATCAGGCATGTGTCATCTGCAAACAGGGAGTTTTGCATGGGAGGCCTCCATTTTAGGGAAAATATAAGTGAAAGAATGAAAATAAATACTAGAAGCCCATTCTATAACTTCCAAGGCCATTCAATAAATGGAACTAATACTGGTTCATGTGGGTGGCACTCCTGTCAAGCTTCATTAATGATGGGTACATAATACACTGGCCTTATCTGCTTGTCTGCCCACAGCGTCTGCTAAAGTCTTTGTTCTCTCTAGTAGTAGGTTAACTGGCTCTTCTCGGGTCTTATTTGTACACAGTGGCAAGCTGGTAAATGTTTAACAACTGATTCTTGGGGAGGAAAAAAGCTCTGATTTGGAACATTTGCAGATTTCTGCCTGTCCCTGACCGTGGGTTTCGGAGGGCCTGTGTGACGGCTTCTGCACACGTCCTATGTACACGAATACCTGCATCTGAATTAGCACCCTTCCTCCATGGGCAGCACGGAGAAGGGGGTGGCCTTACCTGGAACACCAGCCATCGGGGCATGAGTAACCTGTGGGTGGCCCTGTCCCTTCTGCCTGCTCCCCCAGGCTCTCCCAAACACTTTTCTCTCCCCAAAAGATACATTGTACAGGTGAGAGTTTGCCAGGGATCTCTTCTAGGCTAGAATGTTCAAATAAACTTTCAAAGTCATTTTGAAGTGCAGAATAAACACAAGCCAGCCAAAGATGAACCCCCACCAACCCCCAGCCCAGAGTATCTGAATGAGAGCCCTTCCCCTTTCTGTCCTTGCCTCAATTGATAGCTAGTCTTTAAAAATTTTTAGAACGTGCCTAAACACCCAGCTTTCTTGTTGGGTTTAGAAGACTAATTGCGGAAAAGCACTGTCATGCCATCCCTTCCTGCTCCTGGTTGAGCAAGTACATGACACAGAGAGGAACGGTGGCAAGGAAGAGGCTGTGGCCTCCACAGGAGCCAGGAGTGGCTTCTAAGGTTAAGATGTCTCAAGAGGCGGCCGCTCTGCCATCATATCTATACAGCCATGACAGCAGGAGAACAGATCCAGGGGCATGTGGCGGGCTCACAAAATGATCTGTGTGCTGGAAAGACTGTTCCTTTTGAATAAACGTGAGGTCAGCCTAGGGGTCGGCGCCTTGCTCGGCTGACATTTACTCCGCCACCCCGTCCTCCTTCACCACGTTAATTAGTACTTGATCCTTGTGTGTCTCTGCTCCTTCTTCCCCCAGAACGTGACCTGATACTGCGTGACCTTCCCCAGGATTTCCCCACTTCCTGTTCCAACTAGTCCTTGCTCTTGGCATCCTGCTCCAGGTTCTGCTTTCTGTTCTGCACATTTCTTTTGCCAAAGCATTGACATTACATATCTAAGCCCTCAGGTGGTTTTAGATGCTTCAAATAATTATCTCGGCTCCAAATAATTGTCCCTTGTTCAGCCCAGTCTCTTTCCTGTTGTACGCTCATTAAATTCCTCATACAGGCACTTTGCTGACTGCTATGGAGAGAATCAAAGATAGTCAAGAAGAGGTCCCTGTCCTCAGTGATTTTGTCATCCAGGAGAAGGGAGAATAATAATTACTAAGCTAATTGACAGCTTTCTCTCTGTCAGACAGTTTTCATCCATTATGTTAGGCCTCATAAGAATCCTTGAAATAGACACTAATGTTATTCTCATTGTACATATGTGATAACTAGGGCTCAGAGAGGTTAAGCAACTTGCCAAAGTCACATAGCAGGTAAGTGGTGAAGGTAATTATGATTTTGGGGTTCTGGCCCAAATGATTCAAAAACCTGAGCCCTTAGCACTGTGGGGCACAATTGGTAACCAAATAACGGTATTAGCTTAGGTATTATTATTCTCCCTTCTCCTGAATGACAAAATCACTGAGGACAGGGACCTCTTCTTGACTATCTTTGAAGGTGTGAGCTCCCTGGCCCTGAAGGTACTTCGACAGAAACTGGAGTTTTCTGAGGTGCTCTAGGCTAGTGCCTGGACCTGGTGCCTCTGTAAGTCCTTCAACCCATAGTTGGTGATTTGGGCAAATGACCTGGGATCTGAGCCTGGAAGGAAGGCTTCTTGTCAATGTGGATTGAGGGGAGATGGTGTTCGTGGTAGAAAGAACCCAGGGGACAAATCTCCAGAGCAAGAACACACAGGGGACACCTTTCATGCCAACTGGAGTCCTCACATGACACAGAGTTCGCCCACTCCTCAGGTCAAGAATATATATATATACTAGAGGCCTGGTGTGGGAAATTCGTGCACAGGTAGGGTCCCTAAGCCTGGCCGGCAATCAGAGCCAATCTGTGGGGCAACGGATGGGGTGATCTGGGTCCTCACTAGCACCCACCTTGGCCTGACACCACCCACTCACCTGCTCCACCATCCCACCACAGTCCCACTCTCGTCAGGGCCCACCATGTTCCGCGCCGCCCCCTGGTGGTCAGCACACGTCTAACTCCCAGCCAGTCAAACTCCCACCCTTGGGGACAATTTGCCTATTAGCCTTTTATTATATAGGACTAGAGGCCCAGTGCATGAAATTCATGCATGGGGGGTGGGAGGGAGGCGTCCCTTCAGCCCAGCCTGCACCCTCACTAATCTTGGACCCCTTGGGGGATGTCCGACTGCCGGTTTAGGCCCGATCCCGGGACATCCCTCTCACAATCCTGGACCGCTGGCTCCTAATTGCTCACCTGCCTGCCTGCCTGGTAGCCCTAACTTACCCTCCCCCACCCCTCCACCCCTGCCAGCCTGATCGCCCCTCACTGCCTCTGTATGCCAGCCTGATTGCCCCTAGCTGCCCCCTGCCTCTGGCCAGGTCACCCCCAACTGCCCCCTCCTTGCCGGCCTGGTCGCTCCTAACTCCCCACCACCACCACCAGTCTGGCCACCCCTTACTACCCCCCTGCTGGCCTGGGTGCCCCCAACTGCCCCCCTCTGCTGACCTGGTCGCCCTTTACTGCCCCCATCTGCCAGCCTGGTTGCCCCCAACTGCCCCCCAGCTGGCCTAGTCACCCCTTGCTGCCCCCCTGCCAACCTAATTGCCCCCAACTGCCCCCCTCTGCCGGCCTGGTTGCCCCCAACAACCTCCCCCCACCCCATGCTGGCCTGGTCGCTCCACGCAGCCTGCTTGTTCAGTCGTTTGGTCGTCCCTCACTAACCCCCCTGCCGGCCTGGTTGCCCCACACAGCCTGCTTGTTCAGTCGTTTGGTCGTCCCTCACTAACCCCCCTGCTGGCCTGGTTGCCCCACACAGCCTGCTTGTTCAGTCGTTTGGTCATCCCTCACTAACCACCCTGCCGGCCTGGTTGTAGGCCGCCATCTTGTGAGGGTGTGAGGGTTAATTTGCATATTACCTCTTTATTATATAGGATATGTAAATACAGTATCTGTTTGACAGTTAAAGAAGCAATAAATGTGATTTTAAAATGCAGGTAGTTCTCAAACTATGTTCCTGAATGTATTCCATACCTGGATTCAGGGTTCTATAGCTAAAAATGACATAATTGCAGTTGTTACCAATTTTGGGGGCGGTAGAATAGTTCAAGTGTCCCAAAGGCACCTCAACTTCAATATTTTCAGTTGAAATTTGTCTCTTAAATTTTTCTTAAAACTTTGGCAACTGCTACCACTTGTCTGCCATTGAACACTGATACAATAAAACAAATAAATGAGTGAAGCTAACAAAAATCAGCAGAAAAACAAAACACAGAAACAACTAATTAGGCTTGGTGTGACAGCCTATTCTGGGGTTGTTGTGTTTTTTTTTCACAGACAGTTGGTGGTAATTTCAGATTGTATCCATTTATTAGAGTCATAATTTCCACCCATAAAACTGTTCTCAGAGCACCCTGGCTTCAGGTATTCCCCCTCACCTTCCTGATATGCCGCATGACTAAGTGAAGATGCTATAATTATTTTACTGCACTCTGAATAAAAGTGTAGAAATTCTAAACGGTAGCTTGTACCACTGTTAGGCTGTTGAAGAACATTTTGAAATGTTGGTGGAAAATGGTTTGGTTTAGAGGTACAATATGAAAGTTATGTTTATAATATACTGTTGTCTATTAAATGTGCAATCACAGTATGTCTTTAAAAACCTACGTACATACGTACTTTAATTAAAATACACTTTATTGCTAAAGAAATGCCAACCATCATCTGAGCTGGGAAAATAGCACTGATGGACTTGCTCAACACAGGGTTGCTACAAACCTTCAATTTGTAAAACTCCTTTCTTTCTTTCTTTTTTTAAATTAAATCTTTATTGTTCAGATTATTACAGTTTTTCCTCTTTTTTCCCCCCATAGCTCCCCTCCACCTGGTTCCCACCCCACCCTCTGCCCTCAACCCCCACCCCCACTGTCCTCATCCATAGGTGCACGATTTTTGTCCAGTCTCTTCCAGCATCCCCCACACCCCTTTCCCCCCCAAGAATAGTCAGTCCACTCCCTTTCTATGCCCCTGATTCTATTATAATCACCAGTTTATTCTGTTCATCAGATTATTTATTCACTTGATTTTTAGATTCACTGGGCTACATGAGCTCTGGCTGTCATTATTTCGCAGTGCATTATCTCATCGACTTCTCACAAACACCTCCATTTTACAGATGAGGAAATTGAGTCTTGAGTTGTGAACCAGACCAGGTTCAAGCACCTCCAGCATCCGGGTCCTCAACCACATGAGATGGCCTCAGCCACAAAGCAAGGCCTCCCTTCCCCAGGACTGAACTGGGCAGGACGTTCTGCACGCTTGTGCAGCTATTGCTTGTCTCTTTAGTAGGAAACGTGCTCTAAGCTAATTCAAAAGCAGGAAATGTCTCATGCTGAAACCAGTTCTTTTTAGTAAAACAAAAGCAGACTAACAAACATCCTTGCCCGTGAATGTCTGACCATGCCACTCCATTAACAGGAAAGTGATACACAGTGGCAGAGCAAGATGACTCAGTGTTTCCAGCAGGCACCTGCCACCCCGGGAATAGCACAGACCTGTGTGCACACACAAATGGCGGTGCAGAGGGGACACAGGGGCCCTCAGCCGCCAAAGCTGTCAGGAAGCACTTGGTGCCCTGGTGGTTTCTTGGGCCTCGTGACATAACCGCCAGGTTACACTCCTGTCGTCCCAGCCCCAGGGACCAGCCACATGGAACAGATCAAAGTCTAAAGCAGTCGCTCTTCTACTCCAAGGGATAACTTGGAGAGAAGTTATAGGCTTTAATAGACGTTAGCTCAAGTTTTGAGGTTACTCACATGATCAACAGGAATGTGGTCGCGGGGTGATTAACGGCGCACAGGAGCCTTGGTATTTGGCTTTGAAAGATTATAAATGCATCCGACTCGTCAAGCATCGCCAGCCAGTTACAAATTACCAGTCATTCCTCTGTTGCTGTCCCTTTGCCTCTTGTTTTGAGCAGAGTGAGCAAACAGCCTCCAAACCTCTAGCAGGGAGTTCCAAGCTGCCCACAGAGCCCTGAGACTCACCTTTGCTCAGGCTGCTCTGTGCGGTTGCAGGTAGAATTTGACCCAATGCGTCCCTTCCCCTTCCTACATGCTGTGGTGTCTATTTGAGGGCTGTTCAGTGTTCAGGGATGGTTACCGCATTAACTCTCCCTAGGTCCACTGCTGTGTGCACCAGATAAATGGCTTCCTGGGCCATTATTTTGAAAGCATTGGAGCTGTATTTGTGTTTGGCGAGGCTTAATGACACACTCAAGAATTCAACATTAGAAGTTGTTTGCTTTCAGAGAGAAAACATTATACCAGAAAGAAATGTTGGAAGAAAATAACGACATGCAGCCATCCACAGTAAACTGGTGTGTTGGTAGCAGAATTCTTATATCCGCTAACTGGGGCTTCTTTGATGTTTCGGCAAGATAAACACACATGTAAGCATGCACACACGGGGGGAAAAACACACCAACAGAAGGCACGTGTGTTCTGCAGCTTAAAGTGCTCAATAATACAAGACACTTGAATCACGACAGTAGATTTTTAGTTTACCTGGGTTCTTTGTAATTAAGCTAATTAAAACACATCCATCTTAATTGAAAGAAACATTCTCTTTCAAATTGAGGAAACAGCTTCCCTCCAAGTTTACCCAAATCCGAGAAAAATGCAATTTGATTGTTTTGGGTTTCATTTCTTCTCCTTAAATCCCTGTTCTTTAGGTCAGTTGAGCAATATCTGGGCAGACCACATTTACAACCACTTCTTTCCTCTTTGCATTGCCCCCATGCGAACATGGCATTAAATATTTCATAACCTGTGGGGTTTGTGCCTGGCAAAGTGGCTGAGCCAGAGGCAGCTTTGACCACTTGCCCAGCACCAGCCTAGTCCCACCCCTGCCCAGGCACTCACACTCCTCCTCTGTTCTCTGCTAGGTAGGCTGTGTACGGTCACAGCAAGTAGATTACCCTGAATTTTTCCCTATTGAGAAAAAAGGCAGACTCCTGCCCTTGTTCTGTTCTTAGTGACAGTGCCCACTAGTAATGGGATAGAATTATATTAGAAAATATAGAACAATTACACACACTCTGATACCAAAAGTAACCCACAGGAAATCAGAACCATTAAGACTATTCCATGATTTTTCTTTTTTTTCTTTTTTTTTTTTTTTAAATTAAATCTTTATTGTTCAGATTATTACATTTGTTCCCTTTTTTTCCCCCCCATAACTCCCCTCCTCCCAGTTCCCGACCCACCCTCCGCCCTCACTCCCCACCCACTGTCCTCATCCATAGGTGCACGATTTTTGTCCAGTCTCTTCCCACATCTCCCACACCCCTTTCCCCCCCAAGAATAGTCAGTCCATTCCCTTTCTATGTCCCTGATTCTATTATAATCAACAGTTCATTCTTTTCATCAGATTATTTATTCACTTGATTCTTAGATTCACTTGTTGATAGATGCATATTTGTTGTTCATAATTTGTATCTTTACCTTTTTCTTCCTCTTCCTCTTCTTAAAGGATACCTTTCAGCATTTCATATAATCCTGGTTTGGTGGTGATGAACTCCTTTAGCTTTTCCTTATCTGTGAAGCTCTTTATCTGACCTTCAATTCTGAATGATAGCTTTGCTGGATAAAGTAATCTTGGTTGTAGGTTCTTGGTATTCATCACTTTGAATATTTCTTGCCACTCCCTTCTGGCCTGCAAAGTTTCTGTTGAGAAATCAGCTGACAGTCGTATGGGTATTCCCTTGTAGGTAACTGAGTTTCTTTCTCTTGCTGTTTTTAAGATTCTCTCTTTATCTTTTGCTCTTGGCATTTTAATGATGCTGTGTCTTGGTGTGGTCCTCTTTGGATTCCTTTTGTTTGGGGTTCTCTGCGCTTCCTGGACCTGTAAGTCTATTTCTTTCACCAGGTAGGGGAAGTTTTCTGTCATTATTTCTTCAAATAGGTTTTCAATATCTTGCTCTCTCTCATCTTCTGGCACCCCTATAATTCTGATGTTGGTACGCTTGAAGCTGTCCCAGAGGCTCCTTACACTATCCTCGCATTTTTGGATTCTTTTTTCATTTTGCTTTTCCGGTTGGATGTTTTTTGCTTCCTCGCATTTCAAATCATTGACTTGATTCTTGCGCTCCTCTGGTCTGCTGTCGGGCGTCTGTATAATATTCGTTATTTCAGTCCGTGTGTGCTTAATTTCTAGTTGTTTCCCCAATATAAGATCGAGGGTCTTATTAGTTTTCGTGTAGATCTCATTAAGTTTATCGGCAGCTTCTAAACAGTTCTTGAGAGACCTTAAAAGTGTGGTTCTGAACTCTATTTCTTCCATTGACAATTTTGTCCTGTTTCTTTGTCTCCGCATTTTGTTATGCTTCCTTGGTGCACCCCCTAGTGGTCTTTGTTCGCAGTCTTATAGATAAATCTTGGTTGTTGTAGCTAATTCCAGGGAGGGTTTGACCTCCAGGCCAAGTGGCTATGAGAATCAGCTGTGTCAGCAGTGAGAGAACTTCTGTCCTCTAGGGAGGTGCTAATCTAGCCTTTGCCTGAGGCTATCCGGCAAATGCCTCTGTGCAGGGCTTGGGCGGGGTGGGTCTCACAGGATCAACAGGGTGGGCCGGAGAGAGCAGTTATGGCGGCTCTCAGTCCTGTCCCCAGGGGCTCTGCCTCTCTGAGTCCCAGCACCCGCTGCAAAGCTGGGAGAGAAAGCTGCACTCGCTCTGACCGAAGCCAGACAGTCCCGCTTCTCCCGTTTGAGTCTGGGTCCCTAAAGACTCGCCCGGATCTGGTGCTCAGAGTCTGCGACTCCCTCCCGATTGAAAACAACAACCGCGCCCTCCGCCGCCAGCCCGCTCCGCGCACTGCGCACCTCAGAATTTGACTTCAGCACTGCGCCTCCTCTGAGTGTCCGTATGCGTTTCTCTTTCCTCCTAGTTGTAGGACTTCACTCAGCCAGCGTTCCTGTGGTTCTGGGTGATGTCCGTTCCGTGTTTTAGTTTCACTTTTGAAGTAGTTGTTCAAAGCAGCAAACTCCGGCGTTAACCTATGCCGCCATCTTGGTTCTCCTCCTCCATGATTTTTCTTGTTGCTGTTTTCAAAGAAAGTGTGGCCCAAAGCACGACTATCCACCCAGAAACCTGGAAGTCACCCATGTTCTTGTCTCTCAGCTTTATCCTTATATCTAGTCAGTCACCTCATCCTGTTGAGCAGACCTGTGACCAGCCCTGAATCCACTCACGATCTTCATCTCCTCACCATGCTCCCTGAACTGTGCCTGCAATACTGCCTGCCCCCTGTTCCTCCAGCCACAGCTACAACAGTCAGGGCTCCAAATGCAAATTCAACCAGCTCTTTCTGCTAGAGGGGTGCCCCACCACCTATAAAATAGATTCCCAACTCATCATTAACTTGGCATCCAAAGGCCTACAGGACAGAGCGCCCACTGGCCCTCTTCTGAGCTCAGCACCACATGCATCCTGTGATACACATGCTCACTCAGGAGATTAGATCTCTATGTGGCAGCCTGGGCCTCTTGACTGTGAGATCCTTGTTGACAGGTGCTGTCTCCTTTAGATCTGAATTGCCAGCACCCAACATGCGAAGGGTTCATTTGCTCAATGAATGTATAATTAAAAAATAATTTTTATACCCTGCCTCATTCCAGAAAGGGTTTGAGATAGCAAATGAGTCCCATTTACAAGTGTAGTCTCCACCCCTCTCAGGCCACCCATATACTGAGATGAGAATTCAAGTTTCTAAGCATATCAAATAAGCATGAGGCCTGTGACCATTTTCAGGGCTCTTCACTCTAACTATTAATAACTGCTGTCCTTGGACAATATGTATCAAGCACTTGAAATTAAATCCTCATGAGTCTCAGAAGCAAGGTTTTCTCTTTGTATAGGTGAAAAAACTGAGGCAAGGGAAGGCTGAGAAATATGTGCAGAGTCCCACAACCAGTCAATAAAAAGAAAAGGTGCGGTCCTGGGGAGCCTCTATCTCCCATCCCCACTCCTCCCGCTTGTCATATGCCTCTTTGTGTGAAGCTGGGCTTCTGCGCCAATGATGTTCTGCCAGAACTTTATAACAGTTTGCTTATGGCATGGTCTGCAAAAGCTGTGGGTGACACTGTGACTTGGCTTTAAAGGAAAAGTCTGGAACTTACTTCCTGAACTCTGGTCACACCCACTCTTGGTCCCCAACCCGAACCTTCAGGCTTATACTCAGGAGAATTAAGTAAGCCGCAGAAGCTGCCTAGAAGAAACTTGACCATAAATAGTGGTGGACAGGCAGCGTGACAGCTTGCACCTATTGTCTAGAGCAGTGGTTCTCAACCTTCCTAATGCCGCGACCCTTTAATACAGCTCCTCATGTAGTGGTGACCCCCAACCATAAAATTATTTTCGTTGCTACTTCATAACTGTAATTTTGCTACTGTTATGAATCGTAATGTAAATATCTGATATGCAGGATGTATTTTCATTGTTACAAATTCAACATAATTAAAGCATAGTGATTAATCACAAAAACAATATGTAATTATATATGTGTTTTCCGATGGTCTTAGGTGACCCCAGTGAAAGGGTCGTTTGACCCCCAAAGGGGTCGCAATCCACATGTTGAGAACCGCTGGTCTAGAGACTGCAGGGGGAACAACTATAAGAACTGCACAGCCCGGGACAGAGGGGTCACTCCAAACCCCTTTCAATTCATCTCCTTCCAGGAATGGAATCCGTCTCCGTCTCTCAAGACAGAGGTGGTCTGCCTGGGTTTGAGTCTCTGGGGATGAGGATAGGGAAGGAAGGGATGAGGAGAGCTCACTCTGGGAAAGATGCAGTGACCTGGATTCCAGATGAGCCAATTGGGACTGACTCCTAGATGGGAAGAGCCTCAGGCAGACCTGTGAACCCCTGGGCGGGCAGGTGGCCACCTTCTCCCTGTGTCCTCCCATGATCTTCCCTCTGTACATGTGCATGTCAGTGGCCTAATCTCCTCTCCTTAGAAGGACACTAGTGGTACGGGGTTAGGGTCCACCCTAAAAACTTCATTTTAACCCGATCACCTCTTTAAATGCCTTACCTCTAAACACAGTTAAATTCTGAGGCTGGGGGTTAGGACTTCATAGGAATTTGGTGGAGGCTAGGGGGGGGTCACAATTCAGTCCATAACCAACCATGGCTTTCATTTCTATTATAGCAGTTACTACACAGTTAATTACACATAGTTTAATTTCTTTTAGGATATTCTGGTAATGTGAATTGCATGATTAAGAGAAGAGAGATTTTTCTTGAATTAGCAATTCTACTAAACTACCCAAAGTTATACCTGCGCCCCTTTAGGACCCAAATAGAGACATAAACGGGAGAAGGACATGTGATTTTTTGGGGGGTGGGAGTGGGTGGGTGGGGAAGGCCTGGTAGTTCTTTCCAGTAAGTATGTTCCAGCAACGAGAAAGGAGACACTATCGCGAAGTAGTTTTATTCTTTACCTTGAGATCCTGTCTCACCATCACCCTGCTTGGGTGGACCCAAATGAGGTGTTTGTCTAGTCTGGTCTGAGGCCTCTTAGTCCCTGCTAACACCCCAACCCCCAAAAGAAAATCATGACTTTCCGACTTAAACAAATGGCCAGGTTTCCAGGCACAGCTCCTTCCTTGCTGAGGGCCCAAGCTGGCAGCTGCTACCTCTTTCTGTGGATTCCAAAGGCAGGAAACTCAAGCCCTAGTGCAGCAGGGGGAAGATCAGGTGTGATGTGAAGCAGGATGCTTACAGGGGACAACCACCTGCTGAGGGAGGCCCAAGTGTGGGCCTTTGAAAATTGAATGTAAGTGTTTGTTTAGGTCATTTAGTTAAGTTCCATTCAGAATTCGCATGGGTTTCTAAACTCCAAAGCATTCTTACTGCGCCTGTGATGAAAACTTCCTCCTGGGGAAGACCCCTGGACTAGCATGTAGAATTGGGGAGGCTGGGAACTGAGCACAGACTGTTTTACCCTGGGCTTGAGTCAGACTGCTTGTAAACTGATCACATGAGTGAGATTTAAATATTATCCTTGGGTTTGTTAGATATGAACCCCTACCTCCTACTACCCCCAAAAGAATCACAGACATTTATCCAAATATTTCTTTAAAAGAAAAGGTAGCCCAACCGGTTTGGCTCAGTGGATAGAGCGTCGGCCTGCGGACTGAAGGGTCCCAAGGTTTGATTCCGGTCAAGGGTATGTACCTTGGTTGTGGGCACATCCCCAGTAGGGGGTGTGCAGGAGGCAGCTGATCAATGTTTCTCTCGCATCGATGTTCTAACTTTCTATCCCTCTCCCTTCCTCTCTGTAAAAAATCAATAAAATATATTTTTAAAAAATAAAAAATAAAAGAAAAGGTAAATTACATGCATTTTCTTAACTGTTTGACAATCTTCCCATATTTTCCTGGAACACAGATGTGGAAGCAAGAGGAAGGGAGGGCTCACCTATGCTGTCACTTTCGGAGAGTCATCCTGTCCTCTCTAGGCTTCTCTTTCTTCACAAGAAACAGCTGCTGGTTCTTTGATTTCTATCTAAACTACACAGAGTAAATTAAGAGACAGGAGGACCAATGTGGTGTTTGAGCTGGACTGCAGATCACATAGACAACTAGAGAATTATGATTACAGATTATTATTTTATTAATAATTATTATGTTCTATACTCTCTCTATATAAGTTTAACTCTCACCATCCTAAGAAGTAGATCATATTCTCCATTTTACATCAAGAAAATGAGGATCGGGAAAATTCCTTGCCCAGGAACATACAATTCTTAAGCAGCAAAGCTGAATTCAGGCCTAGATTTGTCTGATTTCAAAGCCCATACTTTCTCCATCACCTGTCACTCTTCTGAAAAAAAAAAAGTCCTAAAATATATTTTTACTTTAATTTGTTGATTTTAGCAAGAGAGAGGAAGGGAGAGAGAGAGAGGTTGATTTGTTGTTCCACTTATTTATGCATTCTCATTGGTAGATTTTTGTATGTGCCCTGACCCAATTGAACCCACAACTTGGCATATCAAGACGATGCTCTAACCAGCTGAGCTACCTGGCCAGGGCCCCTAAAATATATTTTGGACTGTATTTGAGTGTTGTTATTTGGTGAGTTATGTCTATATGTCTATTTAGATTGTAAACTCTTTAATATGAAAATACTGGGTCTTCTTCTGGCTTTTGCTTAACAGAATACACAATTTATATGCTGAAACTGTTACCTAAAGGTCTGTATCTGATATAAGAATATTATGCCAACATCAAGCTCCTGGTTTTGACAATGCACTGTTGTCATAAGGTTTTATCATTGCTGGGTGAAGGTAACATGCAAACTCTAGGTAATATTTTGTAACTTCCTAGGAGTCTTAAACTAGTTCAAAATAAAAGTACTTTTTAAAATGTTATTTGAACATGAACATGATAACAAGGGGCACCTGGTAGCATAGAAGAAACAGAAGTAGGCAAGTCAGGCCTCAGATCCTAAAACCGCTCTTCAATAACTAGCTGTATGGCTTTGTGCACCTGACTGCCCAACTGAGGCCTGGCAAAGTCAAAATGATATCCAGGTTCCACTAAGAGTTATGATTTCTATAGTTTAAAAAAAATACATTCTAGACTTTCATTCTAGGATGTAAGACTGAACATACACATCATATTTGCTCCCTCCCAAAACATAGTAAAACTACAGTAAAGAGATTTAAAAACAACAAACAAACAAAAAACATATCCCACAAGGACAGGGACGAGAGGAGTGGAAAGACAACAGCCATAAAATTCCAGGAGCTAGGAAGTGATTTAGCAGGCCTGGAGCTGGCAGTAGATAAAGATAAGGATAAATTCGTTTTACACTACAGAATCTTTACAAAAGCTCAGGAACCAACAGCACCAGATGCCTCTGAAAATGAAGGTACAAAGAGAGTGGTTACAGTAGAGACAGATCTCTAGATTCCTTCCTCCACTGCGCACCGTGGAAGACCACGCTCTTCCCATCCCACCAGAGTCCAGAGATCTCACTCTCTTAAGAGTGCAAAATAGAAGAGTCTGGACTGGAAAGTTGAAAACACCAGTCAAAACCAAGAAGATTAAAGGATTATATGCACAAGGAATGCTAAGTGTTGAAACCCCCATTTCTCTTCCCCCAACTTAGCTCCCAGAACATTGGCAGCCAGATCTCAATCTTCCCAGACAGGAGACTAAAACTCCCCTCTGCAGCATCTGACCAGCCTGAGAGAAACGACCCAAAGATACTGAAATCAGGGAATGCTCAAAAAATGGTCCACCAGGCCGGCTCTTCCTACACTGAAGCTCAGTCAACCAGTGCTGCCTTGAGCTTGGAGCTAGCTCCCAGTTAGCTTTTGGGTCCTCAGCTCTTCATCATGAAGACATATATAAAACAAACAAAAGGAAAAGCAACTTGGAGTCTATGCAGGGAGAAGAAAACTTCCCCCAAAATAATTAATCTCCTTAGAGACGACAGACAATCCATGCAAAAAGAACAGAATGCTATTTTTAAAAGAAGCCTATAGAGAAAAACAGAAAGAGCCTGTGGGAATTAAAAACATAAGAGCACAGATGACAAATTAAATAGAGAGGCTGGAAAATAAAGTTAATGGGAAATATCCCAGAAATGAAAGCAAAAAGACAAAGAGCTAGATAATGAAAGAGAAAATCAGTCTGACATTTAAATAACAGAAGGCGCCCTAGAAAGAGAGAGAGAGAGAGAGAGAGAGAGAGAGAGAGAGAGAGAGAGAAATGGCAACAAAATTATTCAAGAAGTTTTCCCAGAACAGGACGACATGAGTTTCCCAAATGAAAGAGGCCACCAAGTACCCAGCACAGTGGATGAAAATAGACCAAGGACAATCACTGGGAGATTTCTAAACACTGGGTACCACTAGGACCGCGTGAAGATCCTATGGGTTTCCATAGAGACAAAATAGGTCAATTATAAGGATCAGGAAACACACTGCCTTCAGACAGAGGTTCCCATTCTGGGTAAGATGGAGAAGACACTCTCTCCCTGGACTCTCCCATAGATTGCCCTTACAACACCTGGATCGAGCGATACAGCAGCTGTCTGAAAAGCAAATAGTAGCAGGCAGATTGAGGAAGAAGACCAGAATCCAAAGTACCACCAAGCCAGTAAACCCAGTATATTTTTTCATCTGGAGTACCCAAGGCAGTGTGACAGTAATGGCAGCGATAGCCCAAGGTGCCTAAAACATGGACTTTTATTCAGCAATTAAAAGGAACACATTGATTCATACTATAGAATGGATCACTCTTAGATGCATTTTACTAAATAAAATAAGCCAAATAACTATTATATGGTTCCATTTATTTAGTATTCTGGAAAAGGCCATAATATAGGAGCAGATTGCTTGGGGACAGGTTGCAGGAAGGGGCTGATTACAAAGGGATAGCATGAGAGAATTTTTGTGATAGAATTACTCGGCATCATGACTGTAGTAATGAATACACAACTCTATGCATTTGTCAAAACCTATAACCATAGAGAATGAAATTGCTATATGTACATTTAAACAAACAAACAAACAAACCAGGATGTGGGGGGACCCTAAAAGGAACATAAACTATAACAAATTAACCTAAGTATATCACAAATGAAAAGTTAACCACACCAAAAGAGAAGAAAAGAACTTTGGAACTTTGAAAACATCATTTTAACAGGATACGGGAAGGCTTATGACAAAAAGAACTCTACACAAACACTGTACTCTAATTAGTAAATTTGTTTCTCAGAAGGCTATGGATTAGCAATTCTCAAATCACTTTATGTATATGCTACAGTTGGACAAGTCAGCAGATTAAGTGTAGATCATGACAGCCAGGTCTCTGTCAGAAAAAGAAGTTACAAATAGGGGAAGACTAGCATGAACCGTGTGGTGTTGGGTGGAATCAAAGGTACCAGTGTGAACCCATATTTTAAAAATATGCATACAGATTGATAGGTAAATAAGTAAATATAAAATGTATACACACGTGAGTTATTATACATACATATATTTCTGAACTCTGTCTGCTGATGGCCTAGAAGAAATGATATCCCCGTCACAGTGAGCACACCTAGTGCCCAAATGTTGGCCTGTAAATACTCTGATCCATCACAGGGAACTAGGGCTCTTTTGGAGAAGCTGGGAAAGAGAAAATATAACATGAACCTGGAGGATCTTGTGGCATGAGAAGGTAAGAAAGTGCTCAGAAACGATGGAGGCACAGGACTGAAAGGACACAGAAACCCAATCTGAAAGAGCTCCCACTGGCCAAAGCTGGAACAGTGTAACCTACAGCATAAATGGCAATATAATTACAGTAGAGCCCACGGGATAAAATAAATACCCACGAGTCCATACAGATATAAGTAAATAATGAAAGAAAGGAGAAAGAGAGAGAGGGAGGGAAGGGGAGGGGCAGCTTTTCCTTAGAGAAAAATCCCAATTAACATATATAGAAATAATGAGAAAAAAGTACAGAATCATCATTAATCACCACAGAAATAATTATTGCAGTCAAGATTCACCAATGAATGCTCCAATTAGTGGGCAAAAGTCTGAGAAATGGGTTGTTTGCATAATGTAAGTCTTTCCCCCAAGATATTAAGTAAAAAAAGGAAAACAGTAACTTTATAGCAGAGAAACCCACCCTCTTCATCCAGTGATCAAGGTTAGCATCATCAGTAATGAGAATTATCGACATCATGAGTCTGTTGATGCGATAAACTGAGAAGGAAGGGCGCATCCCTTTTGTGGTATCCTGGTTATAAATTCATGAGAAGTCAGCAGGCAAACCTAAATAGAGAGAGAGCCTACAAAATAACTGACTGGTGTTTTTCAATAGTGGCAAAATCATAATGGACAAGGGAAGACTGAGGGACTGTCACAGATCGGAAGAGACATGGAAAAATGACACCAAATACAATGTGAAATCCTGGAATGGATCTGGAGCAAAAAAAAGGACATTAGAAGAAAAACTGGTAAACTCCACATAAAACTGTAGTTTAGTTCATAGTATTGTACAAAAGTAGTTTCTTGATTTTGCCCCATGGACTGTGATTATATAAGGTGTCGACATGAGGGAAAGCTGGAAAAGGAACAGATGGAAATCCTCGGTATGATTTCTACTCCTCTGTAAGTCTATAGCCACAGCAAAAGGGAAGAAACTTATTGCAAGATACAAAGCTTTTTAAAAGTACATGCGCTGTTAAAATAAGTCATCGGACAACCTACGCTGACCTGTCACCACTAACGTCTAGGGTTTATTCAGTAACGATGTGGACTTCGAATGGAAATAGCAACACTGTGTCGGTGCCTGGGCCATCAGCCTGGCTGGTTCTCTCCCTGGTTCTCTTCTATAGCAGCCAACATGTTTGGCTTGAATTCCAAGGCCTAGGACAGTGATGGCGAACCTATGACACGCGTGTCAGAGGTGACACGCGAATTCATTTTTTTGGTTGATTTTTCTTTGTTAAATGGCATTTAAATATATAAAATAAATATCAAAAATATAAATCTTTGTTTTACTATGGTTGCAAATATCAAAAAATTTCTATATGTGACACGGCACCGGAGTTAAGTTAGGGTTTTTCAAAATGCTGACACGCCGAGCTCAAACGGTTCGCCATCACTGGCCTAGGACTTCACTGGACTAGAAAAAGGAAGAGGAAAGGAAAGCCAGTAGCAACAGGGATGGAAGCTGCTTTCCAGTGCTCTTCTAAGCTGCTCTCACCTCCGGCCCTGAGGAGCTCAGTTCTCTGAGGAAGCCACCCACTCTTTTATTGTGTCAAACACAATAAAGGATGCTATAGTTTGGGTTGGAACTCTACCACCAGTTTATGCCTTCAGAAGTTAAAAACTGATCCCCATGTTTACAAATCTGAGCTTCCATGTTACATTTGTGAGGAAATAACTAAGTAGCTGCCAGGCGGTAGCAAGACTGTTCATGTTCAGAAGCTCCTCGTGTAGAAGCAGGTTAGGTCCCGAAAGGCTGCTCTTAAGCACACTGTTTGTCATCCAGTTGCCTAGGAGGATTTAGGCTTACGGCCTGAAAATGAGCTCTGACTAAACAGTGTTTTAAAAGCAAGCGTATGCTCCTCCTCTTAACTGGTGTGTGTTCTCTCAGGTATATTTCCCCCCTACATCAACAATAAAGAATTTTTTTAAAAAAAGAAAGAAAAATCACTGAGGGAGATAGTATCTGCAAATATCATTAAGACTCTTCTTAGCAGCTTCATATCCGCCACCCCACTGTACTTTGAAGTCAGGCAAATTCAAAGGAGCCTTGTACAGAGAAAATATCCATGGCTTGGGGCAAACATTTCATCACTCTAGCCTCTGAGTCTTCAAACAAACTCCTGGCATGCTCCTGAAGGAGGCTGGTAGAGTCTTTGTTTATGTGGCGCCTCCAAGCCATGACCATTCAAATCCTCTCATTTTTGTCCATTACTTGGCCTGGTTGATTATTGTTGACTATAGAGCAAGGCAGCTTTTATACATGACACCTGGCCTTTTGTCCTGTAGAACCTTGCCTAATGTTGAATGACGGTCCATTCATTTTTTCCACACTTCCATTTTAAAAATATTATATCTTGTCTTTAATTGAATATATTAGTAAACTGTTTTGTGGGCATTATAGGGTCAAAAATGTTTGTAAACCACCCTAAGGTTCACGGTGAGCAGAGCAAACACACTGTGGATCCATGTGGCCAGGAACCCTACTGGGTCAGTGGTGGTGAGCACAACTTTATAGACAACCATGATGTTCTCAAAGCAAGACATCTGTACTTCCCAGAAAGAGCAAGAAGGAGATTCTAAAGTTGATGCTCGGTCCACTGTTTGCAGAATCAACCAAGCAGGAGGTTGACACAATTATCTAGAGCAGCAGTTCTCAACCTGTGGGTCGCGACCCCTTTGGGGGTTGAACAACCTTTTCACTGGGGTCTCCTAAGACCATCAGAAAACACATATATAATTACATATTGTTTTTGTGATTAATCACTATGCTTTAATTATGTTCAATTTGTAACAATGAAAACACATCCTACATATCAGATATTTACATTATGATTCATAACAGTAGCAAAATTACAGTTATGAAGTAGCAATGAAAATAATTTTATGGTTGGGGGTCACCACAACATGAGGAGCTGTATTAAAGGGTCGCGGCATTAGGAAGGTTGAGAACCACTCATCTAGAGGGTTTCGGCAGAAATCTACTTATCTACATAATTTTTAAAAAGAATCAAAGTTGGTTCAGAAACTTTAAAAATGGATTACATTAGTTAAGCACTTACTATGTGTCAGGCACACGTATTTACTCATTGAATTCTTAGAACAACTCTAAGATATCCTATCTAATAATAGCCAAACATGGTAATTGACCGTACCTTCGCTACACCTCCCATTGGCTAATCAGCGAGATATGCAAATTAACTGCCAACAAAGATGGCGGCTAATTTGCATACTGCAGGCAGGGCAGGATAGCGCAAGCCGCCAGCACCAGCTGCCATCCAGGCCCCGGTGGGCAACACCAGAAGCCGCCTGCCTGCTGCCCGGGACCGAATCCGGTCCCCGTCCGCAGGCACGCCGGACCTGCAAGCCCCAGGAGCTGCCTGCCTGCCGCTGGGGACCTGATCAGGTCCTGGGCCACAGGTATGCTGGCCCCGCAAGCCCCGGGAGCCACCAGATATGGCAGTAACTCTATCAGTAAGCACTCTGAAAGTCAGTGGCATAAATGCACCAATTAAAAGACAGATTATGAGGATGAATCAAAAACAAAACCCACTTTAAATATAAAGACACATATAGATTAAAAGTAAATGAATGAAGCTGCAACCTGTTTTGCTCAGTGGATAGAGAATTAGCCCTTGGACTGAAGGGTCCCAGGTTAGATTCCAGTCAAGGGCATATACCTCAGTTGCTGGCTTGACCCCCAGTACCTATCAGAGCAGGTGCAGGAGGCAACCAATCAATGTGTCTCTCCCTTTCCCTTCACTCTCTCTAAAATTCAATGGAAAAATATCCTTGGGTGAAGATTAACAAAAACAAAGTAACATTAAAGAGATTATAAGAAAAATATATTCCAAATTTTGTTAGTTGAATAATGGTTATGTTTAAATTATTAACACCTAAGAAATTGGGTGAAGGATACATATAATATGCTGTAGTATTTTATAGTTTTTTTTACATGTGTGAGATTATTTCAAATTAAAATATTAAAAAATAAAAATTAATAAAATATTAATTGAAATGTATCTGCATTACATGAAAAATCTCCTAATTGCTTCTAACATAATTTACTAAATTGTGCTAAAATTTACAAGGGTTCAATTTAAAAAATTGTAATTCTAAATGATATAATAGAAAATATATAATAGTGCAGTTATAAGCACTAATCTGAAAATAAAAATTTAAAGAAGTGAATTTAAAGAAGGGAGTAGCCAAAGAAAATATATGCACAACCCATGGACACAGACAACAGTATGGTGATGGCCAGAGAGAAGTGGGGGGCAAGAGCTGGGTAGAGGGGGCAAAAGGGGGGAAATATATAATAATATATTATTATATAATATATATAATATATATGTTTATATATATATTAAATATATAATAATAAAGGGGGGACATCCTATATCCTATCTAATAAAAGAGAAACATGGTAATTAGCCGTACAACTGCTACCCTTCCCATTGGCTAATCAGGGCGATATGCAAATTAACTGCCAGCCAAGATGGCCGCCGGCAGCCAGGCTACTGACATGAACAGGAGGCTTGCTTGCTTCAGTGACGGAGGCCTCCACTGTTCCCCGCCTGCCGCTGCTGGGCTCTGAGCTGCTAAGAAACATTGTTACAAATATAGAAGCTAAACAAAACCCCAGAAACCTGTTTTCAATCAGCCGGGATCTCAGAGCTGGAGTCGCAACAAAGTTTCAAATACAGAAAGTAAACAAAGCCAGAAACCTGCTTTCAGCAGCGAGGTCTCACAGCTAAAGCCGGCTCTCAGCTCCAGTGACAGCCATAAATCCAAGAATAAAAAAAAAAAAAGGAAAAAAGGAGCGGTTGGGAGCTTCACTCACCCGCCAGCCTGAAAATGGCCCTCAGCCCCTCACCCAGACTGGCCAGGCACCCCAGTGGGGACCCCCACCCTGAAGGGTGTGTGACCAGCTGCAAACAGCCATCAGCCCCTCACCCAGGCTGGCCAGGCACCCAAGCAGGACCCCCCAACCTGATCCAGGACACCCTTCAGGGCAAACCAGCTGGCCCCCACCGTGCACCAGTCCTCTATCCTATATAGTAAAAGGGTAATATGCCTCCCAGCACCGGGATCAGCGGAGCCGCAAGGCCACCCGGCACCAGGATCAGTGTGACAGGGGGCAGTGCCCAACCACCCTGATCGCCCTGCAGCTCTGTGTGTGACAGGGGGCGGGGCCACAACCTCCCTATCTGCCCTGCTCTGTTCATGACAGGGGTAGGCACCCCAACCCCCTGATCGGCCCTGCTCTGTGTGTGACGGGATGGTGCCCCAACCTCCCCATTGACCATGCCTTGAGTGTGACAGGGGGCAGTGCCCCAACCCCCCAATTGGCCCTACCCTGAGTGTGACTGAGGGTGGCATCACAACCTCCTGATCAGCCCTGCTCTGTGCATGACAGGGGGGAGCTCCCCAACCCCCTGATCGGCCCTGCTCTGTGTGTGACAGAGTGTGGCCCCCCAACCCCCCATGGGCCCTGCTCTGTGTGTGACAGGGTGGAGCCGAAACCTCTCCATCGGCCCTGCCCTGAGTGTGACAGGGTGGTGCCCCAACCTCCCCTGAGTGTGACTGAGGGTGGCATCACAACCTCCTGATCAGCCCTGCTCTGTGCATGACAGGGGGGAGCTCCCCAACCCCCTGATCGGCCCTGCTCTGTGCATGACAGGGGGGAGCTCCCCAGCCTCCCTGATCAACCCTGCTCTGTGTGTGACAGGGTATGGAGCTCCAACCCCCCTGATGGGCCCTGCTCTGTGTGTGACAGGGTACGGAGCCCCAACCCCCCGATGGGCTCTGCTCTATGCATGACAGGGGGCAGCACCCCAACCCCCTGATCGGCTGGCTCTGTATGTGACAGGGGGTGGCGCTGCAACCTCCCCATTGACTCTGCCTTGAGTGTGACAGGGGGCAGCGCCCCAACCCCCCAATCGGCCCTACCCTGAGCATGACTGAGGGTGGCATCGCAACCTCCTGATCCGCCCTGCTCTGTGCATGACAGGGGGCAGCGCCCCAACTCCCCAATCGACCCTGCTCTGAGCCTGACCAGGGGCTGCGGGGCAGGCACCTAGGGATTGGGCTTGCCCTCTGCCACCCGGGAGTGGGCCTAAGCCAACAGGTCGTTATCTCCCGAAGGGTCCCAGGCTGTGAGAGGGCACAGGCTGGGCTAAGGGACCCCCCTCCCCCCCCTCGAGTGCACAAATTTTTGTGCACCGGGCCTCTAGTCTATATATATAAAACCCTAATATGCATATAGACCGAACGGTGGAACCACTGAACAACCAAACAACTGGTCGCTATGATGTGCACTGGCCACCAGGGGGCAGACGCTCAAGGCAGGAGCTGCCCCCTGGTGGTCAGTGCACTTCCATATGGGGAGTGCCACTCAAGCAGAAGCTGGCTCATGGCTGGCCAGCTCAGAGGTGGTGGCAGGAGCCTCTCCCATCTCCATGGCAGCACTAAGAATGTCCAACTAATGGTTTAGGCCGGATCCCTTGGGGGCCTAAGCCTTTAGTCAGACATCCCCTGAGGGCTCCCTGGCTGTCAGAAGGATGTCTGACTGCAAGCTTAGGCCTAATCCCCCAGGGAGTGGGCCTAAGTCAACAGGTGGACATCCCCCAAGGGGTCCTGGACTGCAAATGGGTGCAGGCCGGGCTGAGGGACGCCCCCCCACGAGTGCACAAATTTTTGTGCACCGGGCCTCTAGTCTATATATATAAAACCCTAATATGCAGATAGACCGAACGGCGGAACCACTGAACAACCAAACAACTGGTCGCTATGATGTGCACTGACCACCAGGGGGTGAGTGTGGAACATGGCTGGTGTCGGCCATGGCAGGATGGTGGAGTTGGTGAGCAGGGGCGCCAGACCAAGATGGGGCACCAGTCGCTGTCATCGGGACGAGCCTCTGATGGTTACTGAAAACTTTTGCTTCCGCGTGCCACGGTCCCACCCTGTGCTCACATCTGCTGACAGCACCAGCCCTGCTCGCACTGGCTGATGACGCAGAGCTATTGGGGCCGATGCCAGCAATGGATGACAGTAGGGCTGGTGCAGTCAGCAGGTGCAAGTGGTGACTGCTGCCCTGATCGCCTCTCAGGAGCAGGGGGAGGTGGAGAAGCCCTCAGGGGCAGCCAGCGTCAGAGCCACCACTCGCACCTGCTGACGGCACCAAGCAATTGGGACCCGTGCCAGGCGCTGGCAGCAGGTGCGAGCAGCTGCTCTGGCACTGGCTGCGGGTGCGAGTGGCTGTTGCTGGCCCAGGTTGCCCCTCAGGGCTTTTCCACCTCCCCCTGCTCCTGAGAGACTATTGGGGCCAGCAGCCACCTCTTGCACCTGCTGCCGGTGCCAGCCCCAATTGCTCTGCACTGTCAGCGGGTGTGAGCGGTGTTGGTGCTGTCAGCATGTGGAAGCAGTGGTGGTGGCGGGAGCAGGGCTGCCAGCAGAGAGGGGATCAGGGGCCAAAGCGAGAGGGGCTGGGCAGGGACGTGGAGGATGGGCTGAGACCTGCCCTTGTTGCCCACCACAGCCTCGCAGCCCACGGTTCCTTTCAAGGTGCACGAATCCATGCACTAGGCCCCTAATATCTATATACCAAGGGTGGGCAAAATTACCAGCCATCATTACCTAAGAGATAAATCATAAGTATCCAAATTAATAACAACAATAAGAAGACAATACAAATATATAATACGTTAGTGGCCCAGTGCACAAAATTTGTGCATGGAGGGGGGGCAGTTAACTCAGCCCAGACTGCACCCTCTCCAATCGGGGACCCTTTGGGGGATGTCTGACTGCCGGCAGTTGGACATCCCTCTCGCAATCTGGGACCACTGGCTCCTAACCACTCATCTGCCTGCCTGCCTGATCGCCCCTAACTGCCCTCCGCTACTGGCCTAATCTCACCCTCAACTGCCCTTCCCTGCTGGCCGGGTTGCTCCCAACTGCCCTTCCCTGCCGACCTGATCTCGCCCCCAATTGCCCTCCCCTGCCGACTTGATCTTGGCCCCAACTGCCCTCCCCTGCTGGCCTGATCTCACCACCCAACTTCCTTCCCCTGCCAGCCTGATTTTGCCTGCAACTGCCCTCCCCTACCAGCCTGATCGCTCCTAACTGCCTCTGCCTTGGCCCCCACCACTATGGCTTTGTCCGGAAGGAAGTCGGACGTCTGAAAGATGGCCAGTCAACCCGGTCTAATTAGCATATTACCCTTTTATTAGTATAGATCAGGGGTGGGCAAACTTTTTGACTCAAGGGCCACAATGGGTTCTTAAACTGGACCGGAGGGCCGGAACAAAAGCATGGATGGAGTGTTTGTGTGAACTAATATAAGTTCAAAGTAAACATCATTACATAAAAGGGTACGGTCTTTTTTTTTTTAGTTTTATTCATTTCAAATGGGCCGGATCCGGCCCGCGGGCCGTAGTTTGCCCACAGCTGGTATAGATAGATTATATAGGCTAGGATTGCTTAAATGGGGGAGAAAGCCTTTTTCATCAGGAGATGCTCTTGGAAGATAAAAATACATAATCCCTATATCTGGACTGATAGCCAGCCATATGCACTCTACTGCCAAACTGGTCATTAAAAAATTGAACCGCTTTCTTACACCTTACACCGAACAGCTGTTGCCCTTAAAACCCCTCCTCAGCCCCCACCCTAGGTTCTGCCTTCACAGTTCACCCATATTAGATTCCAATTGGTTGGTTTCTATGCCAGTCAGCATCAAAATCTCCACCTCCTAGGCAGCCATTGATTCCTCACAGTTCACCTAGATTTGGTTCTGATTGGTCAGTTTCTATGCCAATCAGCATCTCCGGGCCTATCTCTGGGCCTGATCAGAGAGGCAGGCCTGGAGAGAAAGAGAGGTGAGGCTGTTGGCCAGGCCCGGAGAGAAAGAAAGAGGCAAGGGCTGATCAACAGCTGCCACGGAGGCTACGGATCAGACCCTGCTTCTCTCTCCAGGCTTCTCTCTGGACTTGATCCTCAGCCCCCTCAGCAGTCAGTGCTGGGTCGCTGCGCCCACAGCAGCAACCCAGCACTGACTGCAGGACTGACTTCCGGTCGGTCGAGCCTTCGGTAGTTTTGGACGTTACGGACCCTGGGTTTTTACATATTAGGATTATTTAATAAATAATAACATAACATAATGACATAAGAATAAACTTTTGTGTACTCACTACTATAAACCTGCTTTTCCCCACCCTTGTATCATCCTGTCAGGTTACATTATCATTTCCATATCACATAAGGAAACCAAGACACAGATGGTAAAGTAACTTGTCCAAAGTCACACAGCTAATTGGAGGCAAAGCTCAGATTCAAACCTGGGTCTCAGCTTGCAGAACTCTTAACCTCCAAGCTAAACTTTTAAGGCAGCCACCTCAGCCTCAGGTTAACTCTGACTGGAGAAACGAGTGTGCTTCTACACTCAAAGCTTTGTGTGACCTTTTCCTCACAATACTCTCATCCAAGGGCTGGTACTGAGGGCCTGTATCTGCCTTGGAACACTCCCATGTGAGGTCTCCTCCCTCTGACAGCCCAGAGATCCTCTGTCTCCTGACCCCACACCTTAAGAATCTCCACAACTGAAAGTGATGGTGGCAGTCTGCTGGCCCGGCTCACACTGGGGCTCTCAACCAGGGGTGATTTTATCCCTAAGGGGACATTTAGCAATGTCTGAAGATATTTTTTATTATCACCATTTGGGGGTGGAGAGCAGTCAGGGATGTTACTAAACATCTTACAATGCACAGGGCAGGTTCCCACTCCCTCACCCCACTTCAGCCGAAAATGTCAATGACATGGAAGCTAAGAAACCCTGAGCTAGGCCCTGACCCTGTTGGCTAGAATGTTGTTCTGATACTCCAAGGTTATGAGTTCAAACTATGGTCAAGGTACGTATAAGAATCAACCAATGAGTGCATAGATAAGTGGAACAACATATTGTTGTTTCTCTTTCTCTCTCTCCTTTCCTCTCTCTCTAAAATCAATAAATTAAAAAATTAACAAGTAAACCCTGAGCTAAAGAAATCAGTAATGCTCTTGAGTTGTCTGCAGCCTGGCTGGAGAAGAGAATCCTAGCTGTCAAGGAAAGGGTACCAGAAGGGTTATCTCATCTGAGAGGGGAGATGCAGCCGCTTGCATTTGGGCACTTTCTATCCAGCTAATTAATGTCTTTGAGGATTGCCTGAATCGACAGCCTCCAGTCTCCTTTCGCCTTTCAACAGCAAGCCTTTCCGATTCAAAATACCGTCCTCACAAGCCAAGCCAGCAATTCAACTAGGTGACTCTTTCTGCCATGAGGGCATAGAGGTGGGTGGCATATTTTAGGGACATTAAGGGAGTAGTATGGTGAGAGTGAGGAGTCAGGTTGATAAGGTTAAAGGGGCATTGGCAGGTAAGGCCAGGAGAGAACATTCTGTCAGAGGAGGAGAGAGGAAACTCAAGGAGCCTGTGGACCCCACTCCCTAATGATTTGAGCAGTCAGTGAGATCACACGGCTGGCATGGAGGTAAGGAGGGGCCAGCACCAGAAATACAGTGGGCTCTTGAGAAACTAACCAAGATAGGTGTCACGTTTACTTCACAAAAAGTGTAAGGTCAGAGCTGTGATTACCTCAAAGAAACCAGCCTAGGGGGCCACAGAGACCTGGTTTTGAGTTCCAGCTTGAAAGGATCTCATCCTGTGACTGTAGACAGGAAACCATCTCTCTGAGCCTGTTTGTCATCTGCAGAACAGGACTAACTGTAACAGCCACTCCTCAGGAACCCCTGAGCCTTAAGGGTGTGAGGTGTGGAAAAAGCTGCTTCCCTGCCCCTCCCTCCATCCTCCCTTCACTGTGAGTGCAGAACAGGAGACCGGTTTCCCTGAGAGCCTGGCCAGGAGAAGGATGGGCTCCAGGGGCTGAATCAGAGCCCAGCTGAGGCTTCTTATTAAATGGAATGTACCTTGACCAATCATTCCTTAATGTCCACATAAGCCAGCTTGCCTCAACCAAGTATCTCTGATTCAAGGACCCAGAAAAGGACTCCTTGGATATCCTCAGCACGCCCCAGGAGTCACCAAATCGGCAGATTGAAGCTAATGAGAGCGCCTCCCAGCCACACATTCATGGTCATTTGCTTTTGTAAGGTTGGCAGCGGCAACATACTATGACTTTTATTGCTTAAGACCGCTACTGTTTGGGTGACTTTGGGGTGGCCATGGACACTTTTGGAATCTAAGTTAGAGATCTTTCCTTTGGGTTAAGATACATGAATAAATTTATAAATTGTATTTATAGTTAAGTGACTGCTTAGCTGTTCTGTAGTAGAGAAGGATTCCTATGGCCCACTGTCCCACTGACTGGTTTGGAGATGTGATAACTCAGACCTGGAGGTCAGGTCACGATATGAATGTATCCTGCACCCAAGGTATTGTGGGCCAGGGCAGGGGACCCAAGATGGGAAATAGAGTCAGAACAGACCAGTCACCAGGATCAATCATCAAACTTGGACAATTCTAGGCTCACTTAAAACTGATAACTGGTCAAGATCAACATTCTCTCCTTTCAAGAATATGAGACCATCAGAAATATGAGCCCAAAAATGCAGGATAAAAGGATTTCAGAGGTGTGTTAAGCAAGTAATAATTTTTTCTCAATTTTTTACTTTAATAACTAATTTTGTGTATATCATTTTATGTTCTCTCTCTTTAAAAGGGCCTCCCAAATTATACAAGATTCGGGTTCTACAAAACCAGGATCCATCCCTTTAGGTCACATACTTTTATCTTTTTGAAGAGAGTAGAGTAGGGGAAAGGTGAGGAGGGAGGCAAGTAAGCTCCATAATTCAATTTCCTGAAATAATTATATTTCAGTGACATAGTGAACTTAGAAAATTGGAAATTCTTTGCATATTTGTTCTTTCTGAAAAAAAAAAAAAAAAGTTAAATGAAATAAGAATTTAGGGCTCCAGACTGTGCAGGTGGATTTTCTTGGAAGGCTAAGTCCATATTGCATAGTGTTTGGGAAAGTACTTTTTCTATAATGTGAAATAAAACACACCTAGATTTCTTTTTAAATGTTGTCAGTTTCTGCTAAGGCCTTTTATCTATACTTTATCCCTTCCCTTCAGCAAAGATTCTAAACTCTTTATTCACTCCCACTATTGTTGCTTCTATGCTAAAGTCAAACAAACTCAGCTTGACAACCACTTTTGAAAGCATAGAGTACACTATATAAGTTGGAGAAAGTGAAAGAACCTCTTTCTAAATTCAACTGACTGAACAAGGAACATTCAGGTAGGCAGAGTCCTCCCAGTTTCTGTTCTTAACCACCGGAGTTAAAGGAACCAAATGCTGAATGTTGGTTTTTCATTTTGGTGAAAACTCTAGAAAGGCCCACAAGATCACTGTGTCTTTTGCACCCCTCACCCCACCGAACTCCATCGACCCAGAAGCATGAATTTCATAAGAAAGAGACAATTTGCTTTCTGGTAATTTCAGAATTCTGTCTCCCATTTCCCAAGGACGGGGCCCAGAGCCAACCGTCCTGCCTCTCCAGCGGCGGGGCGGAGGAGGGTGGGGGAGCGGGGGCGGGGGCGGGGGACCTCCAGTTTGCACAAGCGGGCTCCGCTGGAGTCTACTCTAGCAGCACACACTAGATTGGTTGCTGGCTCTTTTCCTCTCCTTGGAAATCTCTTAGCAACATTAAGACGCCCAGCCCACTCGTGTAACTCCTATTGCAGTCCTGGGGTTTTTTTTGTTTTTGTTTTTAATAAAAATAGACCTTGTGTCTTTAAAATCTGCATTTTCGCCCGCCCGGGAAGTCAGTATTAGTTAATGACTGCCAGGCGGTTTGTGTGTTTCGGGACCACGTGACCCGGACACGTGACTTGGAGCGGCTGTGGTTCTCCTTTGTATCTGAAGGAAAAGATCAAGCTTATTATTGCACTAAAAGCCTGTGCAGCCTGTCTGTGCAACGTGATTCAGGGCGAGTCACACCTCGAGCTGCAGCCCTGGCCCTGCCCGCCACCTCCACCCCCACCCCCCTCCCCCCCCTCCCGCAGCGTCCAGCCTCCCCTTGGCCCGTGCCAGAAGCTGTTTTCTAAGCACAGTTTCCTGTTTTCAAAAGTGAGAGTCCATTTCCCCTTGGAAAATGTATGATGGTGCCGGAGAAAGAAGAGACTCAGTTTCTCCAACACACAAAGAAGGAAAGAATATATAAACCCAGTCTCCTTTCCAGCTGAAGATTCAGGATTGATTAGACCCTTTCTCCCTCCCTGGGAAAAGTCTGCAAAATATTCTCTTACCTACTTACAAAAAAATGGAAACTGAAACAAATTTTTTTAATTTAAATTTTAAACGGCATGTTCAGTCTATGGTTTTGTGTTTTGGGGGGGTTTTTTCACCAAAGATTGCTAAAACATTACCAGTTAAATTTTTGACTCAGCACATCCTGCAAAGGAGAGAGCAGAAGGACTGGGTGGGAAGAGCAGGGTGTCCCTTTGCAGGTTTGGGTGTATGTGTGGATATGTAAATATGGGCAGATTTTCTTCAAAAAGGCCCCCCCCCCCTTACTATGCCCATTTTAATATGGTCCTCCCCTCCCGCATTTGGTAGAAGCCTGGCAACGTGTTTTTTTTGTTTGTTTGTTTTTGTTTTTTGCTTTCTCTTGTCTCTAAGGTAGTATCCAGTGAGGGCTCAGTTACAGGATAAAGACTAGGGAGGAACAGCACTGGTGATCTCTGCCCAAGGCCTCCTTAATGGCCCTGCCAAGGGCTTCTCCATGGCAATCACTTCCCAGCAGTGCCTGTCCTCTAAAACAGCTGGTGAGCCCATTCAACAACCCAAGCGGATTTCAGCTGAGGATTCAGTCATTCCACAAATCTTGACTGAGTGCCTCCTCTGCCTGGTGCTATTCCAGGTAAATGAGGGAAAGGACCCCTGCTGCCATCAGAAGAGCCTCACTCCTGAGGAAGCAAGTGGTCTCTAAGAGGCCACGCCCAGGAGGCCTGGTATGGCCAGGGATGGGTGCAGAACCTGGGACTCCCTTCTGCATCATGACCATTGCTCAGATGATGGGACCATCTTTTTCCAGGCCACTAAGGCCTAGTGAATTTGCCAGCTGATGCTTTGGAAACAAGAGGTACATCTTTGCTGGGAACCTGTTTCTTAGAGACATCCTAGGTCAGCACTGAGGGGTTGGTGCTCCCTGCTGCTGATCATGCACAAGAGTCTTTGTGCAGCAAGCTGGGCTCCTGGCTGCTGGCAGCCTGACTAAGAATATATCAGAGCTCTTCAGGAGTGACCTCTCAGTAAGCTGTGGCAAAGACATTGCACCATAGAGTTCTAGCCAGAGCATTAGCACCCCCCACGTCCCTGCTTCTCCAACAGCCCTCCTTCCGAGGACTCCTGAGCAATTCTGGCCAGAGCTCCCTGAAAGGCCAGCCTGTGCTAGCTTTAGAGGGGCAAAGTGTGGCCTCAGGCAGCCTCCCAAAGGAGGATGCCAATTTGCTTGTATTCCTCAATGAGAGACAGGCATGGGGTCTTCTCTACTCTGGCGGGGCCTAATGTGGATCAGAGAGAGTGTGTGTTCTGAAATCGGCAGTGGTTTTGACAGCCTGAGTAAGAACAGGCCAGGGCTGAGGAAGGGAGAGAGAGGCTAAGGGAAAGGGTGCAGCCATCACATTCTTAATGAAATCTACATTGGATTTTGATGGACACTCAGTAGAAGAAAAAGAAGATGACAAGCTTAAACAAAAGTCAGAAATGCAGACATAAGGGTCTGCTGGCTGAGGATGGTCCTTTATTCAAGGCCCTCAGAAAAGTCAATATCCATGTCTGATAAACAGGACAGGTGTCAGAGCTTAGCTATCCAAGTGTGGCCTCCAGCCATCCCCAACCCTGACCTGTACATTGGCAGGAAGGGCAGCTCAGAGGAAGGGAGGATACAGGCTCTGGCCCTGGGAACTCGGGGTATTTGAAACTACATTTCTTCTCCCAGCCTATCTCAACTTCCCATAGTCCCTAGTTTTCCTGAGAGTAGCAGTAATTGCTATTTCCCTTCTGTAGATGGAGAACCAAAGGCAGGAACTTGGAAAGACTCGCAGCAAAAAGTCCTTCTCCAAGCTGGCCATTTGCAAAGACCTTCACTACCAAGAGTGTCAGAGTGATACAGCCACTATGGAAAACAATATGGCAGTTCCTCAAAAAATTAAACAAAGAGTTACTGTGGAATCCAGCTTTCCACTTCTGGGATTGTGCCCACAAGAAATGCAAGCAGGAATTCAAACAGATATTTGTACACCGTTTTCATAGCAGCATTAGTCATAGTAACCAAGGGTGGAAGCAGCCCAAGTGTCCATGGAGGAGTGAATAAGCAAAATGTGACCTATACATACAATGGGATCTTTTCAGCCTTAAAAAGGAAGGGTAGTGGGCTTGATATCCAGTAGGGGGCATGCAGGAGGCAGCTGATCAATGATTCCCTCTCATCATTGATGTTTCTATCTCTCTCCCTCTCCCTTCCTGTCTGAAATCAATTTAAAAAAAAAAAAAGCTTTAAAAAAAGAAGGGAAAACACATTTTTTTAAAAATACAAGGCTTTCATTGGATTTTTAAAATATCACAAGTAGGTCTTAGACATTATCCAACCTCTTGCAGTTTCTGTAGCTGGATAACTTAGATATTATTTATTAGCCCACTGAACTGCTCCTTTTTCAAAAACATAGATACCATCCAAAGCTTTTCTAATATCCTGTTTTTATGGTTGTATATTGCTGAATCAAAGCAGGTGAATTTTATACAAGTTAATTGTCATTATCTTCAAGAATTAATTCATCTTTCTGGACTTGAGATACTGAACCAGTAATGCCTGGCCTCGTTTGAAATTTCAGATTTCCACAAGAGACCCATTTTCCTGGATAACGACATTGATAAGGAAGTGAGCATATACAGACCCCATCTTGTAAATCCAGTGTACTACCCTTGACCGTGTTCTGTATATTACTAGAGATAGCGCCAACAGTAGCCAGTTCCTTTTTAGTTCCCCACCACTTGTCAATCCAGAGTCTCGTCTTTTCCTGTCCAAAGGGACTGAGTTCTACACTGATATAATTGAAGTCCTTCCACAGGGTTCCTCTGGGACCCTTCACAATAACTGTGAGGTTGACACTTTCTGGAATGTCAACATGCTGGTCTTCATTCTCATAGTAGTTGTGGCAAAAAGAGAGGAAGGAAATTCTGACACACGCTACCACAAGGATGAAATTGAGGACCTTGTGCCAAGTAAAATCAGCCAGTCATAAAAGGATATATACTGTGCAATTCCACTTATATAGTGGAGGTTCCTAGAGACAAATTCACAGAAACAGAAAATAGAATGGTGGATGCCAGGGGCCAGGGAGAGAGGAAATGGTGAGTTAGTATTTAATGGGGACAGAATTTCAGTTTGGAAAGGTGAAGTTCTAGACATGGATGGTGGTGATTTACAACAATGTGAAAGTACTTAATGCCACTGACATGTACACTTTAAAATAATATTAAAATGGTAAATTTTAAAGAAGAACAATGTTTATTGATGTGAAAACTATATGAAATTCAAATTTCAGTGTTCATAAAGTTTTACTGAAACACACAAAAATGTAAATTTTATTGTGATGTATATTTTACCACAATAAAATACATTTTTAAGCATGTCTGAGGATCACATGGATATTTTTGGAGTTTCAGGTAACCTCAAACACTCTGCCTTAGAATCATGTCCTGTGTAGCAGCAGAATCCCTGGGAATTACCTACCAATCTTAACCCTTCTGATGGATGTCCAAGGAGATGAAATTAAAAAGTGGCCATGTGGTCTGTGACACCTTTTCTCTTGGCCTTTAGCCTTGGTTTTGTGATGTCTGAAGCCCAGAGAAGTGAGGACTGGGTCTTCATCAGGCTACGCTCACCTTCACCAGCCCTCCGGCCCTCTGATATGATTCACTAGTGAGAGAAATGGTAGCATATAAGAGTAAGATAAAGGGTTAAACTCCACCTGCCCATTTCCACTGCGTCCCATGGAAAATGTTATAGATTTGAGATAAATTGTTGTGCCTGCACTTGTAACTATTCTCTCGCCTATTAATAAAGGCAGATTTTGCGGAAAGCCATGGGAAATGCCTGATGCAGAGTTAGCACCAGAGGTGAGCTTCAAGGAATATGAGGGAAGGAGATCCCAGGAAGCATGAGAGAAGAGATTGTAGATAGCAAGTTGTAAATATTTTCTGCCTTGGCTTTAGGACTTAAAATATAATAGAATAGCCTTACCAGAAACCATAAAGAATATTCTGTACTTATATAAAGGGCTCATACTGTCAACCGATGGTCATTGACACCAATTCAGTGCCAGCAGGAATCCCCAATTTAGGGTGTGGTGAAGAATGACACTTTATTCAGCAAACAGCTCAATTATGATACAGCACTGCTATAAGAATAGCACAGCTATGAACAGCTCAATAGTAAAATTATAAAGCGGCATGGCTTTGAAACCACTCAGCTGTTAGGAGGCCCTGGGGCAAGGCTGCCCTGGGGCCAGGAGGCCCTGGGGCCATTCCCCTCTCCAGCTAGACAGCTCTGCTCTGCTCTGCCCTGTGCTGGTCTGCTCTGGCAAGGTATCTTCTGTGTTTCAACTCCAGCTGGAGAAAGCCTTCAGTCTTCAGTGGAAAGGGAAAATACATTCCTGGAGCCAGAGGGGAGGCGACAGAAGTCCCCACCCCGGTCCTTGATTGGTCCATACTCATGCAAATTTGATTGGTCCAAAAGGCACTCTCCCGATTGGTCAGGATGGAGACTCGGATTGGTTGGTGAAGATGCTGATGAGGTAAGGTGGGGGGAGGGGCAGGGAGGGAGAGGTATAGCTACACAGTTCCAATTGGATGGGGAAAACCTCAGTCCTATTGGTTGAAACAGAATACCAGGAGCTCCTTTATAAGGACTAGCTCAGATGGCAAAAATACAGTGAGGCAGGCAGTTCAGTGAAGAAGGCAGGCAGCTTAGTGCAGGCTTCTTCCTGAAGTGTGGTGTGTGTTTTAAAAAATACGTTTTTATTGATTTTCAGAGAGAGAAGAAAGGAGATGAATAGAGAAACAGAAATCTCAATGAGAAAGAAAAATCACTGATTGGCTGCTTCCTGCATGGCCCCTACTGGGGATCCAGCCTGCAACTGGGGCATGTGCCCTGACCAGGAATCAAAACAGTGACCTCTTGGTTCATGGGTTGGCTCTCAACCACTGAGCCACACCAGCTGGGCCTGAAGTGTGGTTTGTGTGAGAGGCCCCTGTGTAGAAATGGCTGCTAGGCTCTGTGTTGTTGTTGTTGTTGTTTTAGCCACCAGGAACCCTTCTTAGTAGCTATCATCCTTCTTGGGGTCCACGGTACTGAATAATTCTAAGGAGACAGGGTCCTTTGAGCTGCTAGAAAAGAAGGATAACCCTCACTTGGAAAAGCCACAGGCCTCCTTGGAAGAAGTTAAGCTGGTGGCTGGGATGGCCTCAAATTGTCTATATTAAGAGCTGACAGTCCCCACGAATAATCCATACACCCCAAAACAGGTCACACTGGGAGACTTCTGCTGCAGCTCTTCAGCAAACTTGACCCCTGCTTCTACCTTCATCGAGTCAGACCTGTGCTGAGCCCATGATGAAGAACCTCAAGCAGGCTGAAAAATTGTTAGGAAAAACTTATGAATGACAAAACCATAAAAAGACTAAAAACTTCTCTCATCTACCTGCCTTCTTTTGTGGCCTTGTTTAATTAGCTCCATTCTTATCATTATCAAATGTTTGGCTCATTGGATGTGATTACTATAATTGTTATTCTGGATCCTCACAGATAAAGCAATCACATTTTCCAAGTCCCAAGTTAGGAACTTCTGGTGTAAGATTTATACAGTATACTCAGGCAGAGAGCAAGATAGATTCTTTCAATCCAAGACTGCCTGGAAAATTCCAAGTTATATGCAGACCTTCTCATGGCCTCACTATGGACAGACCACTCTGGTTTAACCATGAAACTTACCCAAGTTCCCATATCTTTTGGGGTTCTACAATAGTGGTGTTCATCCAGCTAATGCAAGTCTTAGTTGTTGTATTCAATTCCATGTGCAAACACACAGTGAGCACCTAGATGTAAAATATTGAGTGCTGAGGAATAGAACAGAGAAAAGGAGATGGCCCTTTCCTCCAGAAGCTCACGGGGACGAGGGATGGGAAGGGCTGCCCTCATGCTGAGCACAGGGACTTGGGGGAGCTAAGATTCACCGATAACTCCTGAGCAGTACCTTTAAGGCTCTGATGGTATTTATACTTCAGGTATTTATACTTGATTAGGGCCCAGAAGGTGAAGAGTAAGCATGGAGTGAAAACTTCTAGCTAGAAAATAACTGATATGGAAAGAAAAATATAACTCCAGAGATAAAGAAAGAAAGGCATCCCAGGATGAGAGAGCCACACAGATGAATCATGCAGAGGCATGAAATGCCTCCTACCTTAAATTCCCTCTGTCTCTTGCAGCTGTGGGCTTTCCAAACTGGTAATTTTGGGACCACAGCACCCATCCTAGTCTTGTTTCTGCAACAAGTTACAGAAACTCAAAGTTGCAGTCTAAAGGAAGTAGAACACCAGTCCTTGGAATTCTGAAATAGGGCCTTGACTTGCTTTGTCCCTCACCTGGAGTAAAAGGGGACAGGCCATCTGGTGTAGCTGCAGGGTAGAAAGTGGCAGGTGCTAGAACTAGACACAAGGCTTGGGGACCAATTTCAAAGGGCTTCGTAGGCCATGCTGAAAAGTTGCCACAATGTTTCATAAGTATAGAATTGTCTGTATCTTATCAATTTGTTCCATTTTCAACTTGATGCAGAAAGGCCATCTTGAAGCAGAAACAGACATTGTGGAAAGTGGTGATTTGCTAACATTCTTATCCTCCCCCGCTGTGAATGAGTTGGGAGGCAATGGGGGGACATATGAGTACTAAAGCCACAAAGAAATGATAGACGGCTATACTTTACTTCATCAGTTTTCACCCAAATCAATGGCTTCTTTATGTACCTGAGAGGTTAGACTCTCACATGGGGAGGTGATATATCTCAGGCATGTTCAAGGGAGGCACTTGTTTCTCAAATCTCAGTTCCAAGGTAAATATGCCTTTCCTGCCATGCCTTACCTTCCGAAAACACCGCCATGAGTAAAATGCTTCATGCAATGCAAGACCAGAGGCGTAATCAATGTTCAAAAGGGTGTCAATTGCATCGTGTTCATGAAAAGTGTAGAAAATGAAAACCTAAAACACCCACCACCTAACCACCCACACCCACCGTCTTAGCCAGAAGGAAAATAAACAAGTGATCTCTCAGGTACCGTATTTGCTCAAATCGGCCTTCTGTGAATGTGGCATTGGGAAGGGAATATGTGTGACCGTGTCTTGCCATTTCGAAAGCTCATCTTTTTGAAGAGACATCTTTAAAAATTGGTATCTCCTGAACAAAAGAGGTGATGAATATGAAAATAACTTGAAACATTTTAAAAATAAACTACATAATTATCATATGCTAGCATTACTCATGTTTTTTGTTGTTGTTGTTTGCTGGTTTGTAACAGTCAAGAGCAAGGGCTCTAGCCCAGCTGGTCCGGCTCAGTGGTTGAGTGACAACCTATGAACCAGGAGGTCACAGTTTGATTCCCAGTCACAGCACATGCCTGGGTTGTGGGCTCCATCCCCAATGTGGGACATGCAGGAGGCAGCTGGTCAATGATTCTCATCATTGATGTTTCTATCTCTCTCTCCCTCTCCCTTCCTCTCTGAAGTCAATAAAAACATTTTAAAATAACTTTTAAAAAAGCAAGGGCTCTAGAGACAGATAGCCTGTTTAAAATTCCAGCTGAGTTTTTCTGTTCTGTGACCTTAGGTAAAGTACCTGACCTCTCTGAGCCTCCATTTCCTTGGTTGTAAAATAGAAGCAACCACCTTAAAGAGTGTGGCAGGACTTAAATAAGCCATTCCACAGGAGAACTTGGTTTCAGATTGGCACATACTAAATAGTCAGTAAATATTAACTCTTACTAGGGTGTAATTCTTCACAACCAGAAGCCAGGGGCTCAGGCTTTGTGCGGACACACCAGTTTGATTTGCAAAGACAAACTGTCCTGTGGCTTAAAGTTCTGCCTCTTACCTCTGCTAGCACCTTCAAAATATTCTGAAGGGCCTAGGTGAGAGGGTGTGGATGAGTCAAATTAAAGTCAGTGGTATCTTGTCCATATACAAAAGGCAGCACTCATACTATGAAGTAATATGGATACTTAAGGAAGAATCTTACAGGAGAGTCTCCATTCCAAACCTACTTAAAGAAAGATATGCCGAGCAGAGAAATAACATACACCGCCATTCACAATCCTGAAAGTCACACTTTGCCAAAATTCCAGGTTACTAAAGATGAGATTGATACTATCTTTCTAAAGACAGAAATCCTAAGTAAAATAAACAACCTTAAAAATTTTTTAAAACCCTACAAAGGAAAAAAGAAAACCCAACCTGCTCCTTTTATACCTGTCTGTAGCTGTCCAGGCTTGTTTAACATTAAAATACTTGGAAATATAAAAAAAAAATCAGGTTTCACAAACCAATCTGTGTGGCTTATAGAAAGCTAATCATTTGGTTTGTCCAACAGTAGGCAATTTCTGCTTTTAAATTTTGTCACCTTAAACTTTAGGGCCTGAAGTATTGTAATCTTTAAAATGTGAGAAAGAGGAGAGGCAAAGCCTTGCCCTGAACTTTTTCTGGGCTGTCTTGTTTGCTTGAGTAAGATACTATTTAATACCTTCAGAACTTGCTCTTGCCTTGAAGCAATAGACAAGTATGTGCCACTCTTCTCTAAATTTGGAATAGTGAGTACAAATAGAAGATTGAAGATTTGCTTTGAAGCTGGGTAGTGCCAGTGCAGCCTCTCCCAGAGGCTGGGAGCAGGAACCAGAGCTGCAGAGCCTTCACTCCCTGCTTTTAAAGGCTCACATAGTAATTCTGGGCTGTGTCTGGCTAGACCAAAGGTCAGGAATCTGATCTTGACCTTCATGCTAATGGCAATCCTGTGGGAATCCTGAGAGTGGCTGAATGAGTGCTGAAATATTACTAATAATTAATAATGATGATAATGTCCTGAGATTCTTGTTTTAGTGCTTTTTATCCCCCAAAGGTTTCAAATCACTTCAAGACTAATCTTTTCACCCACTGTTGACCTGTAACTGACTCAGGCATAGAATGTCGCCCTGTTGTCAGGAATACAGCCACTCTGGGCCTGTTTAAGCATGAACTGAGGAAAGATACTGGCTGAAAATGAAAGTGTAAATTTTAGGTAAGCAGGTTATTATTACCTACTGGAAATCAAGCCAACAAATGAAGTTTAATACCCTCCTTTTGTTAAAAGCTCACAGGCAACTCCCCTGACCGTAAACTGACTTCAACTTAACATTTCACCTTCTCTAACTCAGGTTTCTCAGCCTCAGCACTACTGGCATTTGGGGCTGGTGATTTTCTGTTGTGGGCAGAGGAGCTGTCTTGTGCACTGTACGCAGTTCAGCAGCATCCCTGGTTTCTACCCACTAGATGCCAGTAGCTTGCGTGTGCACACACACAGACACACACATACACACGCAGTTGTGACAAGCGAAAATGTCTACAAACATTGCCAAATGTCTCCTGGGGGACAAAGTCACCCTCAGTTGAGAATCACTGGTCTAATTCATACATCTACAAGGCAGGCTAGAAGCTACTGCATTACCAGAACCTTCCATTCTTCCCGGTTGCTTAAAGGATTTCTCATGAAAGGACATTTATCTGTCTAGGGCTTTTAGGACTCAGGGAAACTTCAATTATGAAATAGGTCTTCAATCATAACTTTGATTATGAAACAGATTATGAAACAGACACTCAAAATTAGGTTCCCATCCCACCCTCCCCTCCCCCCAAATCAAATAAATAATGCAACCTAGATTATCAAATGTTCCCCTCTCCTGCAGAGGATGGGATCACTTTCTCAAGTGTAACTTTTCCCAGTGGATGTCACAGGTGATAAAAGGATAACCTTGTGACAGCTTCAACATCACAGTGTCCAACCACCTCTCAGACTTCTTGGGGTCAGAGTTCCTCCCCATCTGGAATCCACAGCCACTGTCAAACAGCTGAACTGAAGCCTGCATCAAACCGCCTGAAGGCACTGGGAAAACCCCAGCCCTTCACTGACCACAATCTGTGGTCTGCAGCTTCTCATCCTCCCCACAGCACCCACGCAGTCCTCTGGGACCTCAGCTCCAGGAGCTGGCCCTCACTGCGTGGTCCACATGCCCTCCACACCCAGACAGTGGCTCTCAAACTTTTTCACCACAACTCACCATATTTTATATCAGGAACCACTGCCCACACCCAATTCACATATACAAAAATACATTTTGTTTTTAAACCGTTTTTTGAACTAATTTCAGACTTACAAAGAGGTTGCAAAAATAGCACAGAGGATTTCATATATCTCTTGCTGTGTCGAAATCCTAATTAATGCCCAATGTGATGATGTTAAGGAGGTGGAGTAATTGGCAGGTGATTAGGTCCTGAGGAGGGGGTCCTCATGAATGGAATTAGTGCCCTTTTAAAAGAGGCCCCAGAGAGCTCCTAGCTCAGTGATGGCAAACCTTTTGAGCTCGGCGTGTCAGCATTTTGAAAAACCCTAACTTAACTCTAGTGCCGTGTCACATATAGAAATTTTTTGATATTTGCAACCATAGTAAAACAAAGACTTATATTTTTTATATTTATTTTATATACTTAAATGCCATTTAACAAAGAAAAATCAACCAAAAAAATGAGTTTGCATGTCACCTCTGACACACGTGTCATAGGTTTGCCATCACTGTCCTAGCTCCTAACAGAGCAAGAAAACACTATCTCTGAGCCAGGAAGTGGCCTTCACCAGACACAGAATCTGCCAGCACCAAGATCTTGGACTTCCAATTTCCAGAACTGTGAGAAATAAATTTCTGTTTTTTATAAGCCACTTAGTTCCTTGTGGCATTTTGTTATAGCAGCCTCAAGGAACTAAGACATCCTCACCCAGCTTCCCCTAGTGTTAACCACATAACTTATTAAAACTATAATGCAATTGTCCAAACCAGGAAATTAATATCGGTGCAATACTACTAACCAAACTAAAGACCCCAGTTTTGTGTTAATGTACCTTTTCTGTTTCAGGATCCTCTCCAGGATCCCACACTGCATTAGCTATTTCTCCTTAGTATCCTGAATCTGTGACAGTTCCTCAGACTTTTCTTGACTTTTATGACCTCAACGGTTTTGAAGAGCATTGATCAGTTATTTTGTCAAATGTTCCTCCACATTGGTTTGCCTGCTGTTCTATCATAATTGCACTGAGTTTATACATTTTTGGAAAGAATGCCACAGAAATTATGTTGTAGTTCACCGCCCCCCAAATATATCTTAAATAGAAATTTTATGAAACTCTATCTTTGTTATGTGATATACACTTTGACATTTTCTATTATTATTTTAAACGCTGGTTTCACAACGATATTGCTTCACAGGCCTCTAATGGGTCAGAAAACACTGCCCTAGGCCAGCTTATGTCTGAGGCCTTCTCTTCCTTCTCTTTGACTCTTTCTTGAATCTCTTTCCCTGCCTTAGGAGCACTGCGCTAACTGCATTTTCTTTCTTTCTCTGTGACCAGCTCTTCCTGTAAGCTTCTAACTTTATGTTCTCCTGTCTTCTGTCTGTTCATATCTCATTACACTTATTTCTTCAGTGAGGCGACCCATTTTTTTCATTCCCACCCCACACAGGTGGGCCCATCCCTGAACATCCACCTGTGTTTCAGGCTTTGACTTCCAGCTGCCTGAGGAATTTCTGTGTGGATGCCCTGACATCACACTAAACTGAACAGGATCAAATGACATTAGTGCTCTCTCCCTCACAAACTAAATGGCCACCCCACATCTGATACCTGTCAGTGGTGCACCCCGTACTCACCTGAAGACCAGCTTTCACTGCCACACCTGGAGTCCTTCCCACCCCAATCCCAACTGGCTCCTCTATTCTCCATTTTCTAATTCAGAGGTTCTCAAACTTTGGAGAACATCAAAACCACCTGAGTGATCCTAAGGCACGTTCCCAAAACTGATTCTGTCTGTGGAAAGTGGGGGTCCAAAATTCACATTTCTATTAAGTTCCCAGGTGAGGCTGTCGGTGCTCTGAGAACCACGGTTCTAACCAGCCCACATACAAATTCCAGGCTCACTGTGCACTTCCTCCACTAGGGAACCAGTTGTGGTTCCCTGTGGGCCACAGTGGCACTATGCCACACACCTGACCTAGCCCGTGGCATCTCACTTTAAGCCACTGTTTTCCTCTATCTTTCCAATGACTCAAATCTCCTCCATACTGAAGGCGTTAGCTCCAGATCAGCAGCTCCAAGACCTTTTACTTCTCCAGCTTTCCTGGAGTCCTGTCTTCTGGTGGCAATGAAGGTCTGTGACTACAAGTGGGGGTTAGTCTTGCCTCTGCAGCTGGACTGTGCTCCCCAGGTCGCATGGCTGATTAAGTCATTCTTATATGTTCTCACTGCACTTTGCTGCTTCTTTCATTGTGGTTTCTAGTGCATCCAGTTTTCACCTTGCACACCCTCCCATACTTACGCGCGCGTGCGCGCGCACACACACACACACACACATGCACACACACACGCGCACACACATGCACGCACACACACACATGCACGCACGCACACACGCGCACACACACATGCACGCACACACACACGCACACACACACACACAAGGCTTTGAATCTGGTCGGCCTACCTGAACTTAAATCCAGTGAGGCTTTGCCCTCCTTTTCAAGGACCCTCTGAGTCTGGGGATCGGTTCTTGTGTTCTCCTGTCCCAGCAGCTCTGGGAACAGCAGATGGCTGAAGATGTCGAGAAGGGCCAAGGCAGGGGACATTTGAACTCTGAATATTTGTCTGTTTTACAATCTTTCAAAGAATGTGCAAAGATGAGATTACGTTGTGTCCTTGGAAGTATAATCAAGAACCAGCTTGCAAAGAAGAACGCGGTGCACTGCTGACCCTTCCTTGCCCCACACCCCCCCCCCACCCCCCCACCCCAGGCCAGGCCAGCTGGTCGCCAGGGCCCGCAGGGACCCGCACTGCGGCGCTCCACCGGCAGGTGTCTCTTTCCTGGCGTAGGAGCCCCTGGGGGAGTCACCAAACGGAGGCACCGGAGGAGGAAGGAGCGGCGAGGAGGGCGGCGGCCTCTGAGGCAGTGGTCTGCGTCCTCACCTTTGAGACACTTGGTGGCAGCGCAGGCTGGGGGCAGCGCGAGGAGCCACCGTGTCACGTGGAGAGGAAACGCCTGTGCCACAAACCTGCCGTCTCCTGTTTCTGGGGCTTTCATCACCTAACCAGTCAAGCCAGCAGCGCAGCTCCCCACTAAAACCTCAGGCCATGGGTCAGTGCAAGACCACAACCCTGGAGAGTTTTGTCCCATGTTTCTCTTCACCTACCTTCCCAGAAAGCGGTAGGAAAAGGCCTGCTGCCCTCACAGCTTTTCCCTTTAGTGAAATCCACTTGCCTAACATGTCGTTTTGAAAGAGGCCCATTTATTGGGCAATGACAACAGCCCGCCAAGCAAAAGTCTGGCCAATTGCCATCACTGTTCTTTCATTTAACGAATGTTTATTGGTCATCTGCAGGGTACCAGGCACTATATGGGATCCAGGTGGGCAAGGACTCAGTCCCTGCCCTCATACCCAGACAGACCACCAAGAACTGAGTCTTTGGGTGACAAGATGCACTTCTGATGCCGTTCCTTGAAAATCCAAGGCAATTTGGAGGAAGAAAACCCTGCTGTCATACCAAGCCATGCGATCTGTGCTGTGGGTTACAAGGGGGTTAATTAGACTTGTGTTCCTTTGGAGCTTTTCACTTCACTTTACAATAACGTTCAAGTGCTGGGGCTGAGCTAGGTGCTGGGGATACAACAGTGAGCAAGCAGCTGGCTGCCCAGTGGGGAGGGTAGGCCAGTAAAGGATAAACAAGATGGAATGGAATTGCTTTGAATCTGTCCATTAGTTGTCTTGATTCCACTGATTTGCTCTGTAAGGCACAAGAGGAACCAGAAGAGGAAGGCCAGTCTCATAGGAAAGCCACCATCTGGTGCTGACACGCAGGGAAGGACATGGGTTGTCCTGTATCCCAGGATAAAGTAATAAGAGCCTCCCAATTTCTCTTTTTTTATGTATATATTTGTATTGATTTCAAAGAGGAAGGGAGAGGGAGAGGGAGATAGAAACATCAATGATGAGAGAGAATCATTGATTGGCTGCCTCCTGGACACCCACCACTGGGCATCACGCTGCAACCCAGGCATGTGCCCTGACCAGGAATCAAACCGTGACCTCCTGGTTCAGAGGTAGACACTCAACCACTGAGCCACGCTGGCCAGGCATGAGCCTCCCAATTTCTGATCTTGGGTTTGCTCTGATTTCAATGACCCCATTTCCCTACAAATTCACCTCCTGGGATATTCCTGGGAACTAGTATCAAACAACTATATACTTTCCTTCCCCTTTCATGAAACTATGTCCTAGCATCTGGATGCTGTTGGGAGAAATTTTAGCCTTTATGTAGCTTTCATACAGCTCAGTTTTGGTTATTGTTGTTTTCATGTGCTGAAATTATGTTTGGGCTTTTTGTTTGCTTTTTGAAATAAGTTTTCAAAGAATTCCAGTAAAGACGTTCTACTTATTAGGATAGCAGAACACTAGCCTTGGGGTTCCAACCTCTGACATTTCTAGGCAGCAAAAATCTCATTGCACAGCCAGACAGTCACAAATTCCCACAACATACTTTCAGGTCATATCTCTGCTCCTGGCCTGCTTCAGGACTGTGGGAGTAAGTCCACACTGGAGATATTAGCTGGAAGGCATCTGGAGTTTCTCCACACTGATATTTTATCTGTTTTCCTTTGAGTAAGAAACACAGAGACCTCTACAAGCAACGTTATGTTTTTATGTTTATGTTAATTTATAAAAATACACTGACCTTTGTGTTCTCTGAGCTCTATGCTAATATTCAACAGTTAGTGCTCTTTTCAAAAAAGACAATTTTTGCCTCATTGAAAAAGCATACCAGAGTCTTGTTTACTCTTCGGTCTGTCTGTCCATACCAGGATAATTCCTAACTAACTACCTGAATTGATGACCATGGAATAATTCAGCTCCTTTCTCAGTGCTTGAATGCTAAAATCATTCTCCTTGGAACAGATGCCATGTTTTATCTAGAAAGATACTCAGAAAATAACATTTATAAGGCTGGTAAACACACTGGACATGTGAATAAGAAGAATTAGGTACATTTCAATCCCTCTTAGGGTGCTCTCAGAGAATGACACACAATACCCATGAAGTCAAAGTCTCTCTAAATCCCACATATTCCAAACCGTCTTTCAGAAAATGGGCATTATTTCTACAGATTGAATCCCATTATCACATTCAAAACAGGGCAAATGTGTTCACATAGAAAAACCACTTTGGTAGACCACATTCAAAAATGTTTAAACAAGAAAGAGGTGTCCTGGCCTGTGACAATTACATAAAGTTTTAAGTGCTCTCTACTTCAAGTTCCAAACAATATCCCTTGCAGGTGGCTTTCTCACATTCTCATGGCCAGAATGCTGAGTATCCCACCTTTTCCAACTCATAGAAACATCTCTTCAGGCAGAGTCCAAGATTCCCAAGCCCTTTCTCACGTGCCCACTCGTTGTTCTAGCCTGGCTGTGTGAGGAAAACCTCTCCCACGAAGTAGCTCCTCCAATGTTTGACATAGCTCTTAACGGCTTCCCTTTGTACTGTGCAGTATGGCCTTATTTTATTCATTGAGTCCATCACAGATTGCTCATTGAGTCCCTAAGGTATATGAGGAACAAGGGATGTAAGAGAAAAGCAAACAAAGCTCCAGCCCTCCTAGACTTATATCTACCAAGGAAGACAGAAAATAAACAGTTAAACAAATAAGTTTATAATGTAATGTCACGTAATGGTAAATACACTGACAGAAAAGCAAGGTAAAGAGACTGGGAACTAGGACTGCTTCTAAGTCCTAATGAGGTGGTGATATTTGAGCAAAGACCTGAAAGAACTGAGGAGATGGGCCATGTGAATATGTAGGGGGAAGAGCAGAAGCCTTACCATAATAAATGCTTGATGTTTGAGGAACATCAAGTAAGTCAGTATGGCTGAAGTAGAGACAGTAAGAGGAGAGAAGGTCAAAAGTGAGCTTTGAGGGGTAGCCAGGAGTCATGTGGTAATGCCAGTGGTCTTATTCCAGCATCTAGAAAGGTTCAGGAAGCTGGAGAAGGCGCTGCATGTAAATTAATAAAGAGTCCAGAGACAAAACATAATTTTGGAAGGCATCTTGGGGAGCCAGGGAAGACTTAGCTAAAGGAACCAAGTTCTTCTGTCTCTCTGGGCCCCTTGCTTTTTATTAACACAAATTGTCCTAAAGCAAGGTAGATATACATATCAAAGGCCAAGGTTTAGTATACAGAATCCATTGTCAGATTGGGGGAACTGCCAGCTAGCTGTTCAGGTATTTGACCAGTAGGAAGCACTAACATGTAGATTAAAATACCTTCACCTGTATGGCAGCAAGCAATCATTTATGCATCCATCTCAGGTTTGGGGAAATGCCCTCAGCCATTCCAGATGATTCAGCCCTGCTGACATGCTGGAATTAGCTTCCAGCAATGTGGCCTTCACAGGGCCACACACTGAAGGGTTGAAAGCAGGGATATGACATGATTTCAAGACTCTTTCCATCTTAATCGCTGTCTTCTCTCCATATTCTAAATGTTTAGTCTCTGTAAAAGGGAGTAACCCAGAATTGCTTCCAATAAAGCTGGTAAGGCCTAACTTCTCCTTTATTCTGGACATAATATTTCTATTAATACAATCTGAGACCCCTCTTGTAGCATTTAAAGAATACATTTATTGAGTTTATTATTATTATTATTATTATTATTATTATTAATAAATACTCACCAAAGGATATTTTTCCATTGATTTTTAGAGAGTGGAAGAGAGAGGGAAAGACAGAGAGAAACATCAATGTGAGAGAAACACATCAATTGGTAGCCTATCCACTGAACCAAACCAGCTAGGGTCAGTTTATTATTTTCTTCTGCATATTTCCCTCTTAAACCACACTCCTCATCTGAGTTTCTTCGCTAGCCTTACCCTCCTGACCACTGGCCTAACACCTACTAATGTCACAGAACTTCAGGAAACATCCCAGAAGCCAAGTAGTGGCTTAATAGTAACAAAGTCTTTATGGATACATTTTTGTATTTGCCTCATCCTGGCTTCATTTACACATGCCAGTTCCAAACAACCTGAACTTGTTTGAATGGCTTTTCAGGGCCCAATGGTGGATACTTCCCTATTAAGTTCTACCCTATTAGAGTTGGTACATTGTTCCAGTCTTTACAAGTATTTTGGACCCTGATTCTAGCATCTTAATGTAGAAGCTAGTCTTTCCATCTTTGTCATCACCAATTTTTTCAGAGTATCGCTTGTAGCAATATTGTACTGACTAAGGCTGAAGATAGAATCCTGTGGCAAGTCAATAGAGACCTCCTCTGAAGTTGAAATGGATTCATTACCAAGACTTTTGGTAAGTAGTTGTTCAACCAGCTGCAAATCAATCTAATTTACACTACACCTACTCTACAGCTCTCCATTAATCAACAAGGACTATAAAATATTTTTGTCTAATGTCATATGGAAATTAACATGCACTGCCTTAGCCTTCTAGCCCAACGATTCTGTCAAAAAAAGAAATTAAGTCTGCTTTACCCTTGCAGTTCATATTTTCTTGGATGCCTCTTTTTCATCTGCTCTGGACTTTGCCTCCTGGCTTGAGGCTCACCTAGCATCATACATTGGCTATACCTAGAAACTTGCTTTCTTGTTCTTTATTGTAATTTGTACCAGTTTTGTCTTCCTAAATGCATTATATATGTCACTATAAAATTGTGAGTCAATTGTGATTATTTGAGTCATATTTTGCCGGAAGCCGGTCCATCCTTGCTGCTTGACACAGTCGCTGCAGGAAAGAAACATCTGCACAGCATATGTTTCAAGGGACCTGGCGTATATAGCATACTGTTCTTAATATGTTTGCTCCCCTTAGCGCTGTGTGTTTAACCAAGGTCACCTCTCCAAGAAAGGTTGTTTCCCCAGGTAGGGATTTTTCCCTGAAGTCAGGGAGAGGATAAAACTCCTTAACTAAGTGCCAGGCGGGTAATTAATCACTTTAACTACAAACAATCACGCTTAAGCTACATAATCTTTACTCCCTGGAATGGAGATAAGAAACGCCCTAACCTTTGCAATAGAAATTGACAGGATTAAAATCAACTAGTATAAATACAGATGTAACAAGACAATAAACAGCAGAACTTCGCTGGAGATCCACACCAGAACTTGGCTGGAGATCCTGGCTGGAGATCCTGGTGAGGCTGCTGATCAACTGAACGCTGTCTCCGTGTCATTCCTTCTTCGCCGACTCCGTCTACACCTTTGGGAATCCCTGGACCTGCTGGGGTCGGACCCCGGCAGTATTTCAAGTAGACAATGAACTGATCAAGCATTCAATCAATAATCTTAATGATTACTTCCTTTTTAAGTCCAGTGTTTCCAAAGTGAAAACTCTTTCGTAATACAAATATAATACTTTCGAACGTATATTTTTGTTTACCAGGTACCTATACTCAATTTTGTGTACCTATATTCAATTCCCCCAAAACATTTCATACCTTTAAACAATCATTACAGAGGAGGACTACTGTAACTTAAATCACCAGTAAATCCTCCTGCCAGGAATTTATTAATTCATCTAAAATAACAGCAATAAATCTACAATTTATCAACATAATTAACTAGAGGCCCAGTGCACAGATTGATGTACCAATGGGGTCCCTTAGCCTGGCCTATACCCTCTAGCAATCCGGGACCCCTTGGAGTGTGTTGGAGAGCTGGTTTTGGCCCAATCCCCGCAGGCCAGGCTGAGGGAGCCCACCAGTACAGGAATCCATGCACCGGGCCTCTAGTATGCATATAAGATCTTTGGTTAATCTTTTCCCTCCTTCCCTTTGAGATTCATCAGTTTGTTCCTTGTTTCCATGCCTGTGGTTTCCGCTCCTGCATTGAACGTCTGCCCCCTGGTGGTCATGGTGCATCATTGCTACTGGATCGTCAGGGGGTTGCTTAGGCTTTTATATGTATAGACTAGAGGCCCGGTGCACAAAAATTTGGGCACTTGGGGAAAGGGGGGGTCCACCAGCCCAGCCTGTGCCCTCTCGCAGTCTGGGACCCCTCGGGAGATAATGACCTGCTGGCTTAGGCCTGCTCCCGGGTGGCAGAGGGCAGGCCCAATCCCTAGGTGCATCCCCTGGTCGGGCTCAGAGCAGGGCCGATTGGGGAGTTGGAGCGCCTTCCCCTGTCATGCACAGAGCAGGGCAGATTGGGAGGTTGCGATGTCACCCTCAGTCACGCTCAGGGTAAGCCCAATTGGGGGGTTGGGGCACCGCCCCCTGTCACACTCAAGGCAGGGTCGATGGGGAGGTTGCAGCGCCACACCCTGTCACGCACAGAGCATGGCCCATCAGGGGGGTTGGGGCTCCGTACCCTGTCATGCACAGAGCAGGGTCAATCAGGGGGTTGGGAAGCTCCCCCCTGTCATGCACAGAGCAGGGCCGATCAGGGGGTTGAGGAGCTCCCCCCTGTCACTCACAGAGTAGGGCCAATAGGGGAGTTGGGGCACCGCCCCTTCACACTCAGGGCAGGGCAGATCAGGGGGTTGGGGTGCCGCCCTCTATCACCCACAGAGCAGGGCCGATCAGGGGGTTGGGGTGCCGCCACTGTCACACTCAGGGCAGGGCAGATGGGGAGGTTATGGCTCTACCCCATCACACACAGAGCAGACCCCGGCGGGGGGGTTGGGGTTAGGACGCCACCCTCTAACACCCACAGAGCATGGCCCATCAGGGGGGTTGGGGCTCCGTACCCTGTCATGCACAGAGCAGGGTCAATCAGGGGGTTGGGAAGCTCCCCCCTGTCATGCACAGAGCAGGGCCGATCAGGGGGTTGAGGAGCTCCCCCCTGTCACTCACAGAGTAGGGCCGATAGGGGAGTTGGGGCACCGCCCCCTTCACACTCAGGGCAGGGCAGATCAGGGGGTTGGGGTGCCGCCCTCTATCACCCACAGAGCAGGGCCGATCAGGTGGTTGGGGCGCCGCCACTCTCATACTCAGGGCAGGGCCAATGGGGAGGTTATGGCTCTACCCCGTCACACACAGAGCAGGGCCCATGGGGGCCGGGGGGATTGGGGCCCTGCACCCTGTCACACACAGAGCTGCAGGGCGATCAGGGGGTTTGGGCACTGCCCTCTGTCACGCTGATCCCGGTGGTGCCGGGAGGCCTCGCGGCTTCGCTGATCCCGTGCTGGGAGGCATATTACCCTTTTACTATATAGAATAGAGGCCTGGTGCATGGGTGGGGGCCGGCTGGTTTACCCTGAAGGGTGTCCTGGATCAGGGTGGGGGTCCCCACTGGGGTGCCTGGCCAGCCTGGGTGAGGGGATGATGGCTGTTTGCAGCTGGTCACACACCCTTCAGGGTGGGGGTCCCCACTGGGGTGCCTGGCCAGTCTGGGTGAGGGGATGATGGCTGTTTGCAGCTGGTCACACACCCTTCAGGGTGGGGGTCCCCACTGGGGTGCCTGGCCAGTCTGGCTGAGGGGCTGAGGGCTGTTTTCAGGCTGGGACTGAAGCTCCCAACCGCTCCTTTTTTTCTTTTTTTAATTCTGGGCCAGCTTTAGCTCTGAGGCTTTGGCTGCTGAAAACAGGTTTCTGGCCTTTGTTTTCCTTCTGTATTTGATACAATGTTGTGGTCCGGCTGGCTGAAGCCCCGCTGAGTAAAGCAGGTTTCTGGGGGTTTTTTAGCTTCTATATTAGCAACATAGTTGCTTAGAGTTGCAGCTGAGAGGCTGGCAAGTCAGGCGGGGAACGTTGGAGTCCTCCGTCACTGAAGCAAGCAAGGCTCTCTGTTCGCATCAGCTGCCTGGCTGCCGGCTGCCATCTTGGCTGCCAGTTAATTTGCATATCTTGGCCCTACTCTGTGAGTGACAGGGGGATTAGCCAATGGGAAGGGTAGCGGTCGTACGCCAATTACCATGTTTCTCTTTTATTAGTGTAGATGTTTTATGAAAATATATTTTCCAAAACAATAGTGAGGACAATGACATTTAAAATTTTTAGAAATCTCTTGAATGTCTGGCTTAGAAGTCATCTGGCTGGATTCTCATATCTGCTTCTGCATTTGATCTATGATCATATAACAGGCCATGTAGCTTCTAGAAAATGCTACTGTACACTCATGAGAGAATAACAGTGAAAGTGGTAAACTATGTCTTAGTATTATTATGAAAATAATTTTTATCTGTGGAAGAGTCCCTGGACTGTATTTTGAGAATCACTATTCTAAATATTTATACTTTTAAAATAATAGTAGCTATTGAATTCATAACATTTTCTTCCTTTCCTTGAATATTAAAGTCAGCACTAAGTTTAGCAATCAGTTCAAGCCAGAAATTTTAGCCCATCCATCTTTTGTCACTCTGCTCAGTGGCTACCTGTTTTGTTTTTGGCTTTTATTTCTTTTTTAGTGTTACTAGTTTTTGGTCATATTTCTTCTGTAGATCTAAATCTATATTAGATAGATACATTTACATGCCTACCAATATATATACTGTGGATGAAAGGGGCCACATACTAACCTGACAAGCTTAGGGAAGCTCTGTATGGTGGTCTTGAAAACTCAGAGACCTAAAGTCACCACAAAGGATGATCTGAAATTAAACTTTAACTAAAAGCAGTTATGATGGGCAGTTACGTCCTAGGCTGGTATCTTCACTGACAAGGTCAACCTTTACCTTAACTGAGCCTATCTGTCTTTTTGTATCTATAATAACATATCCATGAAATGTCTGGGTAACTTGTAACTTCCCTTTTGCCAGACCCCTTGGGGCACAACCCAATGTGCCTGGGTGCCAGGACAGATACCACAAATTCCTTCATTGTTTTCATGTTCATTGTTCCTGCACCCACCTAAGTATGTGTCTATCAGTTTACTTTTTATCCAATCCCAGGAGTTTCCCCACTTTGCTTTCTCCCACCTCTCTAATCTATCATCAATGGATTTCATGTAACCCACCTACGTCCCTTCCTTTGATTGCAATGTATAAAAATAGATGAGAAACCGCCATTCTCTGGAGCACTATCCCAATCCGTTGAGATGTTGCTTCCCGGCAATTTGAGACAGTTTGGCTCAAATAAACTCACAAAGATTCTTTACAGGTTTGAATGTTATGTTTACAATACATATAGCTCAACACATACAAGTTAAAATTTATACTTTTTTATTTCATTCTCAGTATGTATCTAACTGGCTCAACAGTATGAAAATATATGAGAGTCACATAAAAGGTTAAGCTGATTCTCAGGTCGTCTGAATGGGCTTTCTGAACAGAGCTCTGGAATAGGAGTTGAATTGTAAGGAAATTGCTATCTAAAAAATACAGCTCTATGATAGACAATTTATCACTAAGAATTTAGGCAAATAATAAAAATCTGCACAGTGTTTGAGTTGATCCTCAGACCTCCCACCTGGAGCATCTGCTTTTTCTATATCAAGAACAAATTTGATTGAAGGGTATGATAGCCACACGTCTAAAATGTCTGCACACTGTCCTTCTCTCTTCTACCTGGGAGTGCTACCCCCAGCATTCATGAGGATGCCTGCTCCCAGCCACAGCTGTCTCAGGGCACCCTACCTGGGGCCATCCTTGATTGGAACCAGTTTTGCCAATCACAGTCTCTCTCTTGTGAATTCCATATTGGCCTGAGCTTGTCCAATCACCAGGGTTAATCTCTTCAGTATCAGACAAGGAACCAGAGTTGTTGAATGATCATAGAGAAGAAAGGAAAGTTGATGGCAAAAAGAAACTCAAAGTGAAGATGAGAGCTTAAGAAGTCCTGCCTGGAGTCCCAGTAGCTATCTGTTCCTGGGCCTCATGAGACTCAACTTTATGCACATAGTTCCCTTAAGCTCAAGTTGACTACCTGCAACCAAAGGGTCTTAGCTAAGGCAAAGACAAAGCCAGAATCACCTGTGAGTTTTTCTCTACAACAGTCCCTGAAAGGCCAGAAGGTATTATAGGTCCTGAATCTGCATTACTCTCTGAAGGCTACTAATGGCCAAACAGCTTCCCATCCAAGGCAAACTAGATGTGGAAATGGGATTTCCTCCAGCTTTCTCTCCTCCCCCCCCTCCCTCCCCCCAGGGCCAACGAAGTTCAGGTGATTGGAGTTAGCAATTGACTCTGTGGGTTGGTATTTGCCAAAGACTTGAATAACAGAGTGCCCTGGAGGAGGCTGGCAATTATGCCTTCGGTCGCCTGCCTGTTTTCCACTCCTTTCAATCAGCATTGACCCTCCATGACTGGAGGGGCCCCCCACTTTCAAAAGTGCCAATTTTTATCAACTAAAAACATGAAGATGAAGATGCTGGAGGACTGATTTCTCCTTAGCTGTTTTCAAAAGATGCTATAGACAAGTGGGACAGCAAGGAAGTCATGCCACAGCCCTGGGAGACTGGTGCAACTCCCACCATGGAGCAGCTGCAATAGCCAGGTCATCAGCACACCTCCTTGGCCTCAGTGCTTTTTAAAAAATATATTTTATTGATTTATTTTTTTAAAATATGTTTTATTGAGGAAGGGAGAGGGAGAGAGATAGAAACATCAATGATGAGTGAGATTCATTGATCAGCTGCTTCCTGCACACCCCCTACTGAGGATCAAGCCCACAACCAAGGCATATGCCCTGAATGGGAACTGAACCATGACCTCCTGGTTCATGGATAGACACTCAACCAATGAGCAACACCAGTCGGGCTCCCTGGCCTCAGTCTTTACAGCAGCAGAATGAGGAGGTTGAACTGGATGGTCTTTGATATCCCTTTCATCTTCAACTTCCTATAATCTCTTCAAGCTGGCAAGATTTATACAGAACTTCGTCTGATTTTATGACTTGCAGTTCATCTCTGGCAACAGAAGCGGCAGCCTGGCTCTGAGGAAGTAGGTGGCTCTGTCTGGGAAGATTTAAGAGGTACTGAAAAGTCTGAGTGCCTCCCTCATTCTTCTGCCACAGCTAAGGCCTGAGAGTGTGTGGTCCCTGAGCCAGACCTGACACCCATACAGTGTCTTTGTAGATGCGCTGGTCAGGAAGCAAACACCTGCATTGCCCATTGTGTCTCATGCAAAGGTCAAGGGCATGGCACATGGTGGTGGCAAACAGGGCTGGCAGGTGAATGTGCAGGGCAGCCTACAAGCAGCAAAGAGCTCCAAGGGCCAGATGAGAGATCCGCTCCGAGTCACTGCACTTGCTTAGGGAGGTGGTGGGATGTCAGTTTCAGGTACGGCTTCATTTTAACTTAGCTGATTCCCTTTTGGTCTTTAGGATGTCCTGCAGAGGGGAGGTGCTGGGGTTCCTCACACGAGGCACCACCTTGTCAGGGCTGACCAGCAGCCCCTGAACGATGGATGAACAGATTACTCTGACACAGTTTCACTGCGGGGAAGAGGGCTAAGGGACAGCCCAGCTGAAGAAGCCAGGCCACCTCAACAGCCTGCCTCGTTAGGCCTTTATTGGAATTTTTATCTTTTGATACCATCAGTAGGGTGGGTAATCTTGGGAGGACTCATGTGTTTACATTGTCCTCTAGGCAAGGGCATCCAGGGATGAAGCATAGGGATTCCAGTAAACACCAGGGGTCTGCACGTGCACAGACTTGTTTGGAAAGGTCAAGGAATAATTAGGGGCACCACCTTGGACATTCCCCTAAGTTTCCCCTAAGTCGGAATTCCGCTGAACAGGGCAGGCGGCCTTCCATACACTCCCTTTTCTCAGAATGTCCTCCTTACAAACTTTCCAACCAAGTCTTGTGTGCTCCCCAATAGGGAGGAAACTCTCTGGCCAACCATCAGGACGCCCCCACTCCTCACAAGGAAAGCCTGACTTAGGAACCTGAAGGAAGAGGAACTCCTTAGAGGCAGCCTGCACTATAGCAGCTACCATCAGGCTGTCATAACAGGACTCTGGAGAAAAGTTGGCCACCCTGAAAAAAATGGCCCAATTCTGTGTGGAGAGGCTGCCCGGGACCCTTGCAGCCCCTTCCGTGGTAGGGGGGTCTGTTTTCTTTTCCATTTGGATGTCCACCTAAGGAGACACAGACCTGCTACCTCACCCACCCACACCAAAAACACACAAGGCTCTGGTGTCATAAGCCCTTTTGGTGGCTTTAGCTCTTCACCTTAAAAATGGAGTAAGGATAACCAGGAGGATAACTTCCTAGTGATCCTATTGCGGGGGGGGGGGGGGGGGGGATTGTTTATCAGTATGGTAGCTGCACGTGGTTTAGAAATAAATGAACCATTAGACAGCACCCTGAGGTATTATCCATGACAGCGTTTTAAACACCAGTTCTTCTGCACTCTGTCGAAACGTGTGCACAACACTGTATTTGAGAACCAGGTTTCCCACTGCCTTTCTTAGAAGGCTGGGCTTGTCAAACCTTTATCTCATTTTTGGGTATGATTAGAGTGTGTTCTGGTGACTTAGCAGTGTAGACGTTAAGTGATAGTAAAAATAACTACTAAGCCAAAATATCCTTAGTGGTGTCGTGAAACATTCTGGAAAGAAACGATTGAAGGAGCCTAATAGTACCAGGTGTGCTTTTATATTTGCTGGGAATAAACAGGAAAACAACACACATACGTGCTGAACCACACCCGGGAGTGCCCACCTCCTTAGTCGCCACCAGAGTGAAGAGCTTGTAATACACCACAGGGGCCAGGGATCCCAGGTGTTTCTAGTGTTCTTCATAGTGCAGCAGAGATTTCTGGGTTTGTTGCAAGGGTCCCATTAAATCTTCAAGCTTCACGTGCCTTGTTGGGCTCCTCCTCCTCACTATTGTGTATTCCTTTGTAGAAGAATGGGAATTGGGGAACTTTAAGTAATCCCATTGGATAGACCAGTACTTTTGTACAGGGCTACCAGCCTCGGGCCCTGGGGATTTTTCCCTAAGGAATCGCAGGAGACTTTGGTTAGCTAGAGACAATAGCTCCTTAGCTCCCACCCTGGAGGTCTAGGAATGCAGACTCCTGCTGATGAAAGGCCTCAGGATGTTGCAATCTGAGGGGTAAAGATGTGCTGATTTAGTCCATTATGAAATACAAGTCTGGGAGAACTCTGAGCATAACCTGCCTGCAATTTGTCAAGGCATATTCATTGGCACCAATTCAATGCCAACAGGAATCCCCAATTTGGGAATCCCCAATTTGGGGTGCTGGAAAGAAGAAAACTTTACTCAGTGCAAAACAGCTCAATTGTGAAACAGCATGGCTGTAAAACAGCACAGGAGTGAGGCAGCCCTGGGGGGCCAGGCCCCTGTGTTTATACAGCTCTGCTCTTCCAAGATTGGATTAATTTCAGCCAGGGATAGTTTTCAGCCTTTAGTTAGTGGAAAAGGAAGGTGCACTTTATGGTTAGAGAGGAGCTGGCTTATATGGACAGGAATCCCTGCTCCTGAACCCTAATTGATCCACCCTTATGCTAATGAGGACTCCAAATCTTTGCAGTTTGATTGGTCTAAAAGTTACTGTCCTGATTTGTCAGAATAGAGACACTGTGATTGGTCAGAGCTGCACAGCTCCCGATTGGATGGGTTGAAATAGAACTCTTTTATAAGGGCTGGCTCAGATTGCATAAAGAGTGCAGGCAGGCAGTTCAGCACAGAGGCTTCTCTGTGAAGTGCAGTTTGCATGAGAGGCCCTGTGCAGAAATGACTGCTAGGCTCTGTTTTTATTTTTTATTATGTTTTAAAATATATTTTTATTGATTTCAGAGAGGAAGGGAGAGGGAGAGATAGAAACATCAATGAGAGAAAATCATTGATGGCTGCCTCCTGCACGCCCCCTACTGGGGATCGAGCTCTCAGAACCAGGCATGTGCCCTTGACTTGAATGGAACTCCAGACCCTTCAGTCCACAGGCCAACACTCTATCCCAGCTGTGGGCAAACTACGTACGGCCCGCGGGCCGAATCCGGCCCGTTTGAAATGAATAAAACTAAAAAAAAAAAAAAAAAAAAAGACTGTACCCTTTTATGTAATGATGTTTACTTTGAATTTATATTAGTTCACACAAACACTCCATCCATGCTTTTGTTCTGGCCCTCCGGTCCAGTTTAAGAACCCATTGTGGCCCTGGAGTCAAAAAGTTTGCCCACCCTGCGTCTATCCACTGAGCCAAACCAGCTAGGGCTGCTTTTATATTTGAGCCCAATTAGCCACCAAGAGCCCTTCTTAGCAGTTTGTTCTCTCTCTCTCTCTCTCTCTCTCTCTCTCTCTCTCTCTCTCTCTCTCTCTCTCTCTCCCTCCCTCTCCCTCTCTCTCCAGAGTCACAAAAATCTGATCTGCTTATCCTCCAAACAAGGTGTCTTTCATCTTATCTTACGCCAGCAAATACTCAGACATTGTAACAGGCTTTGGAGTCAGACAGATGTAGGTTAGAGTCATAGGTCTGCCATGAAGTGTGCGGTCATTAGCCTATCCACGTGTGTAAAATGAGAATAAAAGATTCTCCTGATTGTTTCAGGGATGAAATGCAACAAGTATGGCAAGGTTTACTCTGGCTGGTTTGGCTCAGTGGATAGCGTGTGTCGGCCTGCAGACTGAAAGATCCCAGGCACATGTCAGGGTTGTAGGCTTGGTCCCCAATAGGGTGCACGCAGGCGGCAGCCGATCAATGATGCTCTCTCATCATTTCTATCTCCCTCTCCCTTCCTCTCTGAAATCAATAAAAATATATTTTTTAAAAATCTTGGCAAAGTTCTTAGCACAATGCCTGACAAGTTAGTTGTTTTTTTACCTGGTACCTACTACGTGTTGAGTCTGTCCTCTGGGGAAGAAGGTACTGTGTTCTCTGGCTGTGGTGCTGGATCCACTGATTTGGAGTGGCCATCATTTCTGGCAGCAAAAATAGCACACACTTCCTTCCCTGGGGCTCTGTTGTCCAGTTCTCCCAGTCTTCACACCTACCTCCGAACCCCTGCCTGCTGTCCCCTCCCTCACCCCGCCCCTTTCTGTGCCCCGGAGAGCGCAGGGCGGGGCGCCATCAGCCCAGGTAGAAAGCCCGATTCTGGGTGCAAACCGGAGGGGAGCCTGGAAGCCCCGTTGCAGCGCGGCAGCCCCAGCGCCTGCCCGCAAACTTTCTCTTCTGAATTATTGACCCGGGGCCTTGCAACCACATTCAGCCCAAATCCTAGGACAGCGTCCGGGAAGGCAGCCGCCTGCAGCCCTGGGGGCGGGGGGAGGTGGGAGACGGAAAGGGACAGAAGTAGGGAAAGGAGGCAGTGGGGTCTGGAAGGGAAGGGAGGAAGAGAAGGTGTGGAGAGAAGTAGGGAAGGAGTAAGTGGGAGACTGGCGTGGGGGAGAAACGGGGGAAAGGAGGTGGGGGCGTGTTGAAGCTGGGGAAGGAGAGAGTGGGGACATCAGAAGAAGGGGAGGGGCGGAGGTGGGGAGTTCAGTGAGGGAAGAAGGGGTGGGAGACTGGGGCAGGGGGGCAGGGGGAAGGGAGTTGGAGGAGGTGCGAGCGGGGCGGAGGGGGGAGGAAGCGGGGGCTGGGAGATGGAAGGAAGAGGAGGAGGGGGAGAAGTTAGGGAAGGAGGAGGCGGAAGACTGGGGGAGGAGTGTAGTGAGAGAAGGGAAGGAGGCGGGGGGGGGGGGAGGGTGTTTAAGGAGAAAGTGGGGGAAATCTGTAAAAAGAGAGGGAGGGTTCAGAGCCCTCCCGGCGGCGACTGCGAGCCCTGGTCGTAGCCAGGGAAGACGCCTTGGACGGTACGGGCCTGATAAGCACATTCTTTAAGTTCTTTAGTTCCTCTGAAGCCCGGAGCAGGCGGGAGGATTTGGTTACCGCCGGGAGCTTTCCTGAAACAACCAAAAACAAAACAAAAAGAAACGAAGCCCGCCCTCCCGGCAGCCCGGCCCCGCCCAGCCCCCCGGCGCAGGAGAATGGGGGTGGGGGGGCGCTCGCCTGTGGCCGCGGCGCAGCTCGGGACTCGGCTCCGTCACATTTCCGGGAGAGAGGCGGCTTCTCTTCTCAAAAACCAGCCCTGCCCCTTCGATGCTCTTTTGTGTTACAGTGGGAAACGGCAGTAAAAACACAGCCAGGAAAATACGTGCGATCAGAACCGACCAGCTTCGCTTCCCGGAGGCTTGGGCTGGGGCTTGACACGCAGGGAGCCTGGCAGCCCTTGCCAGGGTCTCCAGTCCGTCCACGCGAGTCGGTGCGTCTGTCCTTGCTCAGCAACGTCAGACTGACTTGGGACGCTGCTTTGTCGGAACTTGGCCGAATGATGATTTCTGCTTTGGTCAGTTAACATTGCCTCCCTTGATAGCCCGAAGTAAATGCAAGCACGTTGCAAAAATAAAGGCACGGAGGGAGAGGGCTCTTTTTAACTCTGCCGCGAAGTAGACGGGAAAATGTCCCCCGACGCTGTGCCAATACTGACAGAATGGAGAGCTGTTTAGACCGTGTAATGTAAACAACTGGAGCTCACGGGCTAGTTCTGGCGCGCCCGTCGTTGTATCATGTGGTACATCAGGTCTTCTTGGGTGTGAGAGAGAAGTTCTGCGCAGAAACAGCCGCTTCACTCTTCAGCAGCGAGAAGTCCCAGTTAGGAAGTTGACTAACGCAGTGCTCGTGAAGCAGCGTGGGATGCGTAATAAAACCAAGTTCTTCACGCAGAGAGTGTGCTCCATTTATCTTTAAAAAGGCCTGAAAGGCCAGGGAATCAAAAATTTAAAATTGGTCAATGCCAACTGAAGATCACTCCAAAACCCGAATGAGGCGACCCTACAGTTACAGAAAGGCTCAGTTCAGTTACCAAAAAATAAAAAAATCTGAGACATCTGTAGAAAATCAAAAGATGATCTGATGCGTGTTTTATCACATTAAACCAGCAGTAGTGACAGCCAGACTCTGTCTTCATGGAAGCAGGATGCAGACTCGTGTCTCGGGTCTGCACCATTTTCACGAATACCATTTGCACCAATAAATATCACAGTTACTCTATGCCGTTTAACTGCTGGGATTTGCACAGTCCAGACCAGAGACTGCAGGCAGGAGCCCCATCTGCCTCTTCTTGTTTTCCAGACCTGTTTGGTGTGTTTTTAAACTTTTGAATTAGTTTCCTATATTTAAAAATCAGGGTATTTCACATGGAAACTGGACTTTTGACTTCCCTTTGAAACATGAGAAGACCTGACCTGGGGTGGGCCAGAGCCCAGCAGCAGTGTTAGATGTGACAGTCTGCACCTCCCTGTTGTCCTCTCCTCCCCACCCACCCCTGTGCCCCTGAATTTTCTAGCTCTTCCCCAAACAAGCCACATCACCCAGCGCTCGGCGGCTCGGCGCTTTATAGTATGATTATTAAAGTGATAGATGATTTAGAGACTCTAAGTCTAAGCCTAAGTAATTAAAACCTCAAATCTTGATTTACATAAATTCATCTTGACAGACTCAATCAATCAGAAACTGATTGTATATTTCCTGAAAACATGTGCCACGAGTGTCCCTGTTCTGGAGCATTTGGCCTCGGGACTTCAACTTGGGCTTGGACTCCCCCTAGGACCTAGGGCAGTGATGGCGAACCTATGACACGTGTGTCAGAGGTGACACGCAAACTCATATTTTTGGTTGATTTTTCTTTGTTAAATGGCATTTAAATATATAAAATAAATATCAAAAATATAAATCTTTGTTTTACTATGGTTGCAAATATCAAAAAATTTCTATATGTGACAGGGCACCAGAGTTAAGTTAGGGTTTTTCAAAATGCTGACGCCGAGCTCAAAAGGTTCGCCATCACTGACCTAGGGCCTAGGTACTTGCTGTGCAATGTTAGGCAAGGAATTACTACCCTGGAGCTTGTTTCCTTAAAAATAGATTTAATAAAACTACCTACTTGGATTATTGAATATTAAGTTATGTGTGAAAGCATCTTCAATAGTACCTGGCCCACAATAACCACCCTAAATATAAGCTTCCATTGCCCTTGAGATTTTAGATACTAATGCGAGTGCTTGAGAGAATTCTTTATTAGATCCTTTTACTTATCTACAAAACCCTCCTTTAGTAAAATCCAGTCTTTGGTATACAGGAGACTTACCTAGATACTTGCTTAAAATGCTAGTTTCTGGGTTTCTCACGCAGGATTTTTATACAGGAAGTCCTAAATTGGGCCCTGGGGTTACATTTTAACATTTAACTCTCACGTCATTTTGCAGTCCGGTAGAACAGTTACTTCCACATTACACATGGACACTTGGCATAGCACTGCTTAGGTACTCATTCAGTAGTTGTGGGATTTTATTTCCTTTGACAAGTCCGTTTTCTGAAACTTAGTTTATGCTCCTTCACTCATCAGATATTTGTGGAGTAATTTCTCTGAGCCGGCGCTCTTCCAGAAGCTAGGGGTATGGCAGTGACCAAATTAAAAACCTTACCCACGTGGAACTTCTATTCCAGTCAGGGAAGAAAGGCCATATAAACAACCTATTTTGAATTCTTGTGTATTCGATTATTATTTGTACTCTGACATTTGTTGCAATCTTGTTTGCTCTCACTCCTACCACAATTCCCTGCCAGGTGGACTTCTTTCCCAACCCTGGTCTGCACAACCCTTACTCAGTGGCGATTCTGTCTGTGGCGGAGAGCTCTCCTGTAATCCAGATGCATTTTGAAACAAAAATAGCTGCATCTCCTCCAGGCTTTAACCAAGATTAAGCATTCATTTCTAAAAGCCATAAGCTTCCACAATAAGCTAACTTTAAAAAATGCAACTTTTATGTTCTCTTCTTACAAAATATTAGGGAAAAGGCTTAATAGGAGGCAAGTGACTGTTATCTCATTTGTTTTGTTCTGTTATAATATTTTTAAAGCTTCTTAGTTGTTATGTCAAATATAAAAATAACTGACCACTTTTCATTCATATTCTATAAGTTATTTTGAGGACTTTTAATAAGTTATCATTAAAAGATAATCTTACCTTTAAATATATGCTTTTAAAGGTACATTTTGCTGCATTCTTATTGAGCTTGTTTTTAAATTTTTCTGGATCCAATTCTTGTTCTAGAGAAATACAAGTCTAATTTTATAATAAGAATGGATTTCAATATTCCAAATGTTCTTCAAAGTGGATTACATCTGAAAATTTAGGTAAATAAATTTAATTTCTTCTTTAAAGAGGCAACTTTTTGTGAAATGCCTCTTTGCATGAGTATATTTGACCTCTATCAGTTATCATCTTTAGCTCTCAGTTGCATCCTTTTTATCATTTCTCAAGTCCATTTGACTTCCTGTTGAGAAGAATGAACTGAGTTAATAGAAAGTCTTTGGGAACAAACTCAGACACCAAGGATTTCACTTTGTCCTGTGATACACTTTGTAGAAGACATATAAGGTTTTGTTTGTTCGTTTTTAAATTTATTTTTATTGTTGAAAGTATTACAGATGTCCCTTTCCCGCCCCCACCCCCCCATTAACCCCCTCCAACCCACACCCCCTCCAGGCCTTCATCACACTATTGTCTGTGTCCATGCGTTATGCATATATGCATGTAAGTTCTTTGACTGATCTCTTCCCATCCCCCATCGCAACCTCCCCACTCCTCACCTCCTCCACACCCATCCCTCCCCCGCCTTCCCTCTGAGATTCCTCAGTCTGTTCCATGCTTCTATGTCTCTGGATCTATTTTGTTCATCAGCTTATTTTGTTCATTAGATTCCACATATGAGTGAGATCATATGATACTTGTCTTTTTCTGACTGGCTTATTTCACTTGGCATGATACTCTCCAGGTTACTCCATGCTGTCTCAAAGGGTAAGAGATCCTTCTTTTTCACAGCTGCATCAGGCAGCTGGCGAGTATGCAAGTAGAATTTGTTGGACTATGGATAGTCACTTTAAGAAGTGGGCAAGTCTGCCATCAGAACTTAACTGTAGAGTGTGTACATAGGCAACCATTGAAAGTGGACATTTAATAGATGGAACTACCCATCAGAGCAGGAATTTTAAAACCATAAGCTCTGACTACTCTGATATGATAAGAATTGCGACCTCTTGATGTTAACGCGCAGTTCAACCAGAACCCAAGATTACTTAGAGAACCTGAAAGAGAAGAAATTACATGCTTTATTCCTTTCTTTTTCTTTTTTTTTTCAGGGAGTTGAGATGGGAGGTGGCATAAGGGTAAAAATTTTGAACCTGGGCCTATGCAAAGCCACAGTAATAACTGAGAAATCCACTTTTGTTTTAATTGATATATCCCCCCACTGAACTTAGTGATTGAAATCCCTGGAATGTACCCCATAACTTGGGTGTCTTTACTTTAGGCTCAAAATGGAGACACAGGAAAAGAGGTGCAAGAAGCTCATATGGCATCAGTAAAGGGAACCAAACAAAAGCAGATTTCACAGACCAAAAAACAAGTAGCTTCTCTAGCTCCAGTTTTTGCTTATTTATTTATTAAAACCTGGGGCTCATGCCTAGGTTTTCCTTCTCCTTGGTGACATTTTCATGCACCCCACCCCCAATACCTCTCCAGTAAGATCTTTTAACGAGCACACTGGACTCCTGTACTTCCCTTTAGTAACTGGTGACATGATGCCTCCTACAGTGCAGATACATGCAGATTTGGTCACTCTTCTGCTTTTATGATATTGTTTTAGAAATTTAACTAGTAAAGGCTGCATTTGAACACATTTTTAAAAATAAGAATTTAATTAAGGCATCAAAAAGTTTAAGCTTATGCTTTATTATTATTATTATTATTATTATTTTATTCTTTATTGATTAAGGTATTACATATCTGTCCTTATCTCCCATTGCCCCCCCACACACACACACACACACACTCCCCGCTCATGCCCTCACCCCCCTAGTGTCTGTGTCCTTTGGTTAGGCTTATATGCATGCATACAGTCCTTTGGTTGATCTCTTTCCCTTCTCCCCACTCTCCCCTGCCTTCCCTCTGAGGTTTGACCATCTGATCAATGCTTCTCTGCCTCCGGATCTGTTTTTGTTCATCAGTTTATGTGTTAAGCGAAATTAGACAGTCAGAGGAAAATAAATATCACATGATCTCACTCATTTGTGGATTATAATGAACAACATAAACTGTGAACAAAACCTTATGCTTTTTAATAACTAAAACCAGTGTCTAATTTTTCACATCTAAAATCTACAGAAACTATTATCAGCCTAGCTTCTTTTACTTAAAACTTCTAAAGAAAGTTTCCTTCTTCTGAAGTTATTTTTTGTACATCCAGTAGGACCAGCTCTTCAATGATCATCATTTAGACTAGTGGTTCTCAACCTTCCGGCCCTTTAAATACAGTTATTCATGTTGTGACCCCAACCATAAAATTATTTTTGTTGCTACTTCATAACTGTAATTTTACTACTGTTATGAATCGTAGTGTAAATATCTGATATGCAGGATGGTCTTAGGCGACCTCTGTGAAAGGGTCGTTCGACCGCCAAAGGGGTCGCGACCCACAGGTTAAGAACCGCTGATTTAGAGGAAACCCATGTATCTCAGTGAGCAATGTTAAGCCACCATGTTACCAAGAATTCTAGGGAGTTCTTCTCTAGACAATGTCTTCTTGAAAGATACGTTTTAATTTCATTATCATATTAGGTGGCTAAGACTTTTCAGGTCAATTTACTAAACTTTTGACTATCTAGATTTAACTTGTTCAATAAAGTGGCCAAAGAAACCCACTGATGACTACATGTACTAGTACATCCTATATAATAAAGAGGTAATATGCAAATTAATCCTCACATCCTCACAAGATGGCTGCATGGGTCAACCAGGCTGGCGTGGGGGGGGCGGGGGAGGCCGAGGCCATGAGGGGTGACCAGGCCAGCAGGGGGTGTGGGAGTTGGGGGCAACCAGGCCAGCATAGGGGGGCAGTTGGGGGCGACCAGACCGGTAGGGGGGTGCAGTTGGGGGCAATTAGGCTGGCAGGGGGGGCAGTGAGGGGCGACTAGGCCGGTGGCGGGGGGGGGGGGGGGAGCAGTTGGAGGCAACCAAGCTGGCAGAGGGGAGCAGTTAGGGGCGACCAGGCCAGCAGAGGGGGGCAGTTGGGGGCGACCTGGTGGGCAACAGGGGGCAGTTAGGGGTGACCAGGCAGGCAGGCAGGTGAGCAATTAGGAGCCAGCAGTTCAGGATTGTGAGAGGGATGTCCGACTGCTGGTTTAGGCCTGATCCCTGGGATCGGGCCTAAACCTGCAGTTGGACATCCTCCAAGGGGTCCTGATTGGAAAGGGTGCAGGCTGGGCTGAGGGGACCCCCCACCCCCCAGCATGAATTTCATGCACCGGGCCTCTAGTATGACATAAATGACACATGCTAACTGGGGAAGGTGAGCCACTCCAATTAGTCTGGGGAATATGTGAGTTGTTTTGTTTTTGTTTGTAAGATAGGGCTGCTGGCACAGGTAGATTTCCAAACTACACAAGAGACCGTTATCAAGAAACTCAGCAGGCTCACAGAGGAGTCAGTCAGCTGGCCAGAGAGAGTTAGAAACAGATCCCATAGTTAAGGGAACTAGAATTGTTTAACCTGCAAAGGGTAAAGAAGGGACAAGATTATTTTATTGATTGAGAGAAAATATGAATTTCAACCATAGCTGAACATAAAAAGGGCAAACTTCATTTAGAATCAATAATCAAATAATGATTTGATTAATAACCCTTAATTCTGTAACAGTTTGTGTACAGTACAAGCATTGAGATAAAGACTGAAAAAATGGCAACCAGGGATATGGAAAGGCAGCTTTCACCCAAACATAAGAAAAACGTAAAGATGTCAAGTGGACTTAGATGTTGATCTTGACATCCTCGAGCTTTTTTCTCACAGTGGCCTGTGGAGTTGGGGATGATCATGAAAGCAGAGACCTACTCCATGAAATCAACTTCAAAAGCTTGAGATATCTTTCAAATAGTCTTTTTTAGTTTAATAATAACCAACTATAGATTTACTGTGAGAGAACTTTTCTACAAACTATTTTTTTAATATGTTTTTATTTATTTTAGAGAGAGAGGAAGGAGAGGGGGAGAGAGAGAGAGAAAGAGAGAGAGAGAGAAAGAGAAACATTGATCGGCTGCCTCCTGCATGCACCCCAACTGGGCATTGAGCCCAGGATCCAGGCATGTGTTCTGACTGGAAATTGAACTGTTAACCCTTCAGTGCACTGGATGAAGCTCAACCAACTGAGCCACACCAACCAGGGCTCTACAAACTTTTTTGAATATATTTTTATTTTCACTTGGTTGACTTGGGGTAGTGAGTGATTTTCCCCTTAATCTAAATGTTAACCATTTAGAAACACAATGTAAGAGACTTCCAAAATGAATAAATTTCTCCTGCTGTTTAAATAGCCAACCTTCAGGCCGATTAAGAAACTGCCCAAGCAGGTCTTCTGAGTCACCAGTCACCGTGTGATTCTGGACATGTTGCTGACCTCTCTTCAGGCTTAAGAGAAGTTAATATTTTTCTTCCTACCAACTCACAGTGGTGCCTTGGGGATGGCAAAGTCCACTGCAGGGCTTTTAGATGCCACAGGAAAAAATCAGGTAAAAAAAACGCTTTTGTGAAATGTAGCCACCATGTGAAAGATGCATGGCATGCAGTCTTCTTGGCTCAGAGACAAGAATATCTGTCTTTCTGTAATTCAAAACCAAAGGTGGAGGATACTGTGTGAGGTTTTAAGAAAGGAAGCAGAGCATCTCTTTTAGCCCCACAAGGCAGGTACAGGTCTTTTCTGATGTCTGTGGAAAGAAAATGTAATCACCATAAAGAAGTTTTATTGCTGATGCTGACATAAAGGCACCTCAGTGCGCATATCCCCAAAACGTATCTTCAGATGTGATTTCAATCTCTAAAAGTGAGCAGGACTGAGCTTTCCTCAAGAAAGTTTTGGTCACTGGTGTAATCACAGGCTTTGGGAGGGTGCCCTGACGGTGTCTTTTGTCCATTCTCAACTGTTGCTCCTTCCTTGAAGTATACATATTCGTGCCCTGCGAGGTCTCTTGGCAGCACTGATACCCACGTACTCTGTACTGGGATGCCTTTCCCTACTGGTGGGCCACAGGCACAAAGCAGCTTTACAGCAAGCACATAGTTATCTGAGGAGCCATCTTTCCAGCAGTGACACTGAAGCATCTCCCACCACTCAATGGGCAAATTTAATCAGAAGTCGCGCTGGCTGGGATTCTAATGACTGGGGGTTGGCGGGGGGCGGGGGGGGGGGGGGTAAGGCTTTCTTTGATTAAGGAGGAAACTGTCTAAAATGTCATCAAGCAAACTTAAGTGCTAATTTCTTCTTGATGGGAAACACTATACTACACACAACCCCACTAAGACAAGAAACTTGGGAATGAGCTTTGCCATAGATGTGCCCCAAAGAGGTGAGGTACCACAAGCCAGCTGTTCAATCGGCCCCTTAGTAAACAGGTGGGGTAGGCTGGCGTCTCTGAACAGCATAGCCGTCTCTAGGAAGTAGGGGTGCACTCCCAGCTCACCCACTAAAGTTCACAACATGCCCCTTCAGACATGGAAACAGGCTTTGCAGTGGCTGCCAGAAGTGGATGGGAAGTTTTAAAGGGTGTTTGGGTTTTTGTTTGGCTGGTTGGTTGGTTTTCTGGTCACCAGAGTGGCCCACAGACCATCATGTTTGGGATGCACAGCTTTAAAAAGCACAAATGCCTGCCGCCAGATCAAAGTGCTCTTCTATTCCCATGGCAAGTCTGGAGAATCGGAAATTCCACTTGCTGCTTCTTTCATTAATCTGCCCAACAAACTTTACTGAGCACCTACAATGCCCCAAGCCTGCACTTAGTGCTGTAAATACACACATAAAGAAGACCCAAACCCTGCCTTTGGTTCTGCAGCCCCTACCCCATTTTAAGTCCTACAGGTAGGGCTTTAGGCTAATTAGCCCAATTGGAGCACTCATTCCAAACGGAGAACCAGAGACAAGTGATTTCTTGAACTCACCAATAACCAATTCTCACTGAAAATGTTGCATCTGGATATACAAAAGATTCCCATGATCTATTTTAAAGACTTTCTTTAAAAATACATCTGGGGCCTGGCCGATGTGGCTCAGTGGTTGAGCATCGACCTATGAACCTGGAGGTCACAGTTCGATTCTCGGTTGGGGCACATGCCCAGGTTGCGGGCTTGTGGGCTGCATCCCAGTGTGAAGCGTGCAGGAGGCAGCTGATCAATGATTCGTTCTCATCATTGATGTTTCTATCTCTTCCTCTCCCTTCTTCTCTGAAATCAATAAAAAAAGATTTTTTTTAAATAAAAATACACTTGGGCCCTGGCCCATTTTACACGGGTTAGAGCGTCAGCTCGTGGACCAAAGGGTGGCGGGTTCCATTCCCCGTCAAGGGCATGTACGTTGGTTGCAGGTTCGCCAGCCCTGATGGAGCACGTGTGGGAGGCAGCCAGTCAATGTTTCTCTCTCTCTCTCCCTCCCCCACCACCACCCCCCTCCCCATCTCCCTTCCACTCTCTCTCTCTAGAAATCAATAGAAAAAGTATCCTCGGGTAAGGATTAAAAAAACAAACAAACAAACAAACAAACTTGGAAAGCAAAGGTATGCCCTTTTTTATTCTAAAAGGAAGTGATGTTGCCTGTGTTTGGATGTCTACAACAGCAGAGCAGAAAAGGTGAGGTAAGAGGAGACTTGTTGAGCCCCTTCAGTTCAATGATCTTAGAATCATAATCCCTTTTCTCTACCTCTGAGAGGCTTACAAGGCCATCACCCACAAGAGGCCAACGAGGCAAATCGAAGTGTAATGGCTTCACACTTAGTGTAATCAGACAGACTGGGTATTTTTTTAGGAGGGGAAAAAACATTACAGATAATGAAACTGGGCAAACAGTCTGGGAATGACCCCTCTGCTACTTCCTGTGCGCTCCGACCCAGTCACCTTACCTCTTTCGGGTCCACTTTCCTCGCTTGTAAAATGAAGGCATTGCAGTAGATGCCATCAGAAGCCCCTGCTAATTCTCACATTCTTTTATTCTGTGACAAAGGTGGCACTGTGCAGCATGTTTTGCAGTTTTAACTCATTGGTAGGTGTCTCATCAATGGCCAAAGTTGCTTAATGCTAGGTTTAGAATAATTGTGGGGAGGCTTGTAGGCTAAAATTTAACTAAAATAGATGGGCCATTTCACACTTCTGATAGTGCTCTCCTAACAGGAAACAAGTAAATAGTAAATAGCAATGAATTACCTCGCAGGCAAAGATGATTTTTGGCAATTAGAAAAGTTGGACACTTTTCTGTTTATACATACCCATTCTATACATAAATATGTGCATATATTTATGAATATGTGTATACATACTACCATGTCATTAAATATGAATATTTCCAAATAATAAAATTATAATTGCTACCATTTATATTTATTGAGCATGTACTATGTGCCAAGCACTGTTGAAAACTTTATTTACATTATCAGTAATTTTTTTTCATTAATTCCTTCTATTTTCAGTCTTAAATCTACAATTGATTTCTTAAAATGTGGAGGTTTACAAAGTTTATTGGGATCATGTTGTCTGGCAGGCACAACTGTCGGAGTGTAGAGGAACCGTATTTCATAAAAAGAACTCTCGATTTGCCTGAGCTTTTGGTAAAGCCTCCCTGGAAATGTGTACATTTCATCATGTATATGTTTGGGGGTAGGAATTCTGCCTCAAAACACTCTCCTCTTCCTTGGCATTTATGGAGAGTGACAGACACTCCCGTCGCTAGTGAGATCAGAACGCTAACTCAGTAAGGCTCTGGGAAGATTTCCCTGCCAGTGAGGTTCTATTTAGTAAGTGACTATGACCTTTGTATCACAGGCTCAGTCAGGCTATAGAATAAATGTTCACATAACTGAGACGCAGGTGTGGCTTTCTGCGTGGACCACCCCAGAGCCCATACTAGCTCCGTCCTGGGTCATCATAGGGTCGCTAATTTTTATATTCTTTGCTCAGGCAGCATTCCCGAAGCAGTGAGGAAACATTCCGGAGCATAAGGTATGTGCATCATAGTATGATGATTCTAATTCTACATGTTTCCCCCAAATGGACAAATATGAAATGTGCTGTGCTCGACTCATATGCTTGCCTATGGGAAACAGAAATAAAAATTGTTGACTTTGGCTACAACAAAAGTCATTTTCATGCTTAGTGGCTTTTTAATATCCTTCAGCCAAACCAAACACAGAGCCTCTCTATCTACAGAATCTGTATTTAATACAAATTTCTCACTGCCAGTATCCCTTCTCTCTCTCTCTCTTTTTAATGACCCTGTTGTTAAATAAGAAATGTATAATAATGTCAACTTCCCAATAGCACCAGTGTTTGTTGCCATTTCATCAGTAATTCAGGTAAGCAACTGAAGCATAAAGAAACTAAATTATTTATTAGTATATTTTCCTCTATTAGAGGTCACTACAATCTTCAATATTAATGCATTTCTTACAAGGATAAGGTTGACAAATTGAAGTCAGCAGATTAAATTGATAAATAATTATGACATTTTTCAGGTGAATAGTTGACTCCAATTTTATTATCAAACCAAAATAGTGCATCGCTTAGTGATGCATCCTCTAAATATTTATCTAAGTATGTGTTTATGTGTTCCTAAATATTGTAATACTTTCTTTAAATGATTCTTGTTTAGGGTCGTAAGTGGTTTGATTGAGTTCTAAGTCAAGTGCAAGCTTACCAATCACCAATTCAGTGACTAGTGTGTTGTGAGCATGACAGGCAGGACGGAGCAATGAAAACCAGTTGTCATGCCCTAGCCGGTTTAGCTCAGTGGATAGGGGATATAAATTTATGATGGGAGATGTCATGGGGCTGCCTTCACATAGCCACACACTATGTGATTTTGGGTAGCATTAAAAAAGTCAAATTCCATAGCCCCCAAATCGTAGAAAATTTGGACATGGCTAACTGATGAATAGATTGGTCCACAAGTCAGCTCCCCATTGCCTGCTGGCCCTATTCCAATTAAAGTAACTTTCAGAAATAATTATTTTTCAAAAATGCATTATCTAGGCACAGGATTCTTTATTAACCTACATCAGAGTTTGGCAAACTACCCTTGGGCCAAACTCAGCTCGCTTACAGTTGGGTACATAAAATTGTCTTGGAGCACAGACAACATTTGTGTGTTGTCAATGTCAATGGTTGTTTCCCCGCTACAATAACAGTAATTGTGACTGAGACCCAGTGACCCACAAAATTAAATATGGCCCTTCAGAGAAAGAGTGTGCTGATCGTTGACCTACGTGATCTAGGGATATAGCAATTTGGCTAGAAGTGCCATTAACATGCTTTTTCCAGTGGAAGTGTGATAGGGTTGGATATGTTATTTTCGGAAATAAGTGTCCTTCCCACAAGGGGAGATCTAGGGCCTGGAGTCCAGCTGGTTAAGGGAGCAGTAGCATCTGGTTATCGAGTAGAGTAACCAACTTGTCATGGTTCTCCAGGGACGGTCTTAAAACTGAGTTTCAGTTTTCAGGAGATCCCTCAGTTCCTGGCAAGTCAGGATGGCCGGTCACTCTGACAAACAGTGAGTAAACAGCTCATGAGATCTTGGGTCAGACTGGTTTGGGTTCAAAGCCCACTTTTGTGATTTCATACTGTGTAGCCTTGAGCAGGTTACTTAATCTCTCTGAACCTGTTACCCTATCTATGAGTTGGGACTGATTCTATCTTGAGGGGCTGCTGTAAGGATTAGGAAGACTGTACACAGTAACAGCCTAGCTCCCAAAAGGCACATACTAATACTAGTTCCCTTCTGACCATTTTGACCACCATGTGCTTTTTTTGTTTTTACTTAATCTTTAGCTATAATTCCTTTTTAAATAAAACTATCAGAAGGGGAAAATGAAAACACCTTTCTTATGCCCTCCATTTTCTAACGATATTATTTCTTTGCCCATTACAAATAAATACCCTAATAAATAACTGTTCTATGGTCAGGGGGAGTAGTCATACACTTAAAATTGCCTGGTTTTCAACTTGTTAACTGTTTTATGTTTTAAACATAAGCACTTGGAGACAAGTGGTTGTTGAATTCTGATTATAGATGCATCCCAGCAAGGTCTGCTCTGCCCAGCGCGTGAGAGGGGCTTGTGATGGCCCAGGTCCATGGCCAGATGCAGAACTCCTGAGGTGCAGGGCCTTTTCTAATCGAGCATTTAATGCCTCTAATGGAAGATGTTGCCAGGAAGTTGATGGCGGCTGAGTGCTACCTCACTCATGATTTATCCAATGGGTCAGTATGACCAAAGCACTAAGTGAACCAACATACTCATTAATTATTAAAGAGGTTAATAACACACAGACAGTGGTGTACAAATCCAGCAGCTACCTACATGCCTTCAAAGGTCCCCAGGATGAGCTCAAAGAGATGAGACAACATTAATCTCACTACAACAATCAGCATTTTGATTTAACATCCCGTTGGTTAGCAAATGTGCAGGATGGAATTAAGTGATGTGTACTCCTTTAGTCAGTTCTAATCTACGTTACACTTAAAATCCTAGTGGGTTCCCAACAAATTCAATTTCCTTTAGGCTGCAGCTATAGGAGCTCAAGAAATCAATTTTCTTACTAAATGAATTGTTTAAATCAATCCAAGATGATCAGCATTTTTATTTAATATCCAGTTTAGCAAATGTATAGAATGAAATTAAGTAATGTGACTTCTGTGGTAATGTATCATCTAAAAGGTTTCAAATACCTACATAATCAGAGCTGATTCCCAACAAATTCAATTCACTTGAGGCTGTGGCCATATGATTACAATGAATCAAACTCTTTACTGAATTAATTGGTCAAATCAGTCAAAAGATAAATTCAGTGAAAAAATAAGTCCAATTGACTGGCTGATTTGAATGGCTAATGCAGAAAAGTGAGTCAAATGATGAGCTTGGATACATCCTGCTTTGATTTAATTTAAACTGTAGAGGTTTGTTTGCCTTTTGGATAAGGACCTCACCAAAAAGTGCTGGTTTCCAAACTTGGCTGTCCGCTAGAATCACCTGAGGAGCTTTCAGAACTTCCGACGCCTGCTCACAGCCCAGAGCATTTAAGTGAGAATCTCTGGGGTGAGACCCAGGTGACGCCAGGTTTCGGACAAGCTAGTGAACCACGTACACCAGCGGTTCTCAACCTTGGCTGCACATCAGAGTCACCTGGGAATCTTTTTAAAATTCTGATTTCTGGGCCTCATCCTCCGGAAATTCTCTTTCTTTGTTATGGGGTGGGGCCACAACACAAGTAACAAAGAAACAGAATTTCCAGAGGATGAGGCCCAGAAATCAGGACTTTAAAAGATTCCCAGGTGATTCTGATGTGCAGCCAAGGTTGAGAACCACTGACTTACATCAAGGTCAGGTCATTAGGAATGAAGCTGCTATACTCTGTTTTACATTCAGGTGGAAGTCTAAGTTGTAGGACAAAAGAAAGAGACATGGTAATAATACTGTAGTAATTATTACAAGCTAACTAGCTCTTATATAATTTGTTCTTACTATATAAAAACTAATAGCTGACTATTGAGCCCTAACCAAGTGCCAAACACTGTACTGGCATTTTACATGTATTATTTTATTAAATTCTCACACATGCAATTATTGTGCCCATTTTACAGATGCAGAAACTGAGGCGCAGGAAGTAAATGCTTGCCCAAGGACAACCAACCAGCAAGTGAGAGCTGCTACAAAGTAATGTGACCACAAAGCCTGTGCTTGAGTTGTTTTTGAAAACCAGTGATTTAAAATTCAGAGCTGCTTTAGGTCTTTGCACTTCACTGTCTTATCTCTTTGGGCTACTGGTTTACTTTACTTTTCTTTGTTTCTGGATGTGGAGGCTTCTCCAAACAGCACACAAAAGCAATTTCTCATGCTCTGCCTGGCTTTCAGATATAATAGACAGAAGAGTTAATATTCTGCATCAAGACCTCCTCTCTCGGGGGAAGGTTCTGGCTGAATTAAAACACTCAGCAAAAAGGAAGCCTGAGACAAAACACCCACCTGGAGGAAACACACAGATTTGTTAAAGTGTGTTCAAAATTTAGGTGGAAAGGGGCCAGGATATAATAGTGCTTCTCATTCACTGCAAATCTTACTTTTTAAAATCATCAATGTTGAGCTGTAAACATGTATGGGCTTGCTTAAAAGGTGTTTTATTGTTGTTGTTTTTTAGGTAGCCCCCTTAAGTAACATGTGTTAAATACCAGCGAAATTCTTAACATTTATATTATAAACAGTAACCTTTTTGGTTGCATAGTGAAACACAAAGTAAAACAAAAAGAAGATAGAAAGATGAAAATATGATGTGAAGTCACCGTCATTTGCAGCAGTTACCTGTGACAATTACGGTGCTGTCTACTCATTTGTGGATTGTGTCTTGTCTTGTCTCTCCTTCACACAGAAAGCCAAGAGAGGGGCTAACCCTGCCCCGAGACGCTCCCTCAGGATCAAGGCCGACTGTCAGAGCAGACGTGGGCCAGACCCCGCAGTCGTGTTTTTTATCCAGCCCACTCACCTCAGGACAACAACTTTCCTCCTTCTGAGGCATCACTCACACTCGCACCCCGCCAGACAATTGCCCATTTGAGCCTGGACCTCCAGCCACCCTGCCAGGCCACACGGGCCTTGAAAGCGACTAGAACTTCCCTCCAGCACCAGGCAGGGCCCCGGAGGAAGCCAGTCCATGTCCTTGTGGAAGGGCAGACGAGGGGTGATGTGTCTGCCCCCAGCTCAGTGCTGCTCCCGTCTTCAGGCGGAGCTGCACACCCACACGAAGACGCCAAGCGTGAGAAGGGTGAAGCCCCCGGACCCGAATGTGCTGTTTCCCTTCCTTTGGGGAGGCCTGACTCGGGCTGCGCTTGGCTTACCCCATCCTCGTTTTGTGTGTGGTTGGGTTTTAATCTCCTTTTCGGCTTTCTTCCTTAAAGACTAATTTTCCATGGTACTCTATAAATAATACTCATATTCTCAAGTGTAAAAATGTGGCTGAGGAGAATGTGAGTCTTGGAGTTAACAGGAAACTCAGGAGGAAAATATTTTAAGGAAATACAGTAAAGGGACTAAACAAATGCCAAGAGAAAAGCCATGCACCAGGAACGCAGAGGGTTGGATTTGATTCCTGATTCTCTGCTCAGACAGTCTTGTCCCCGCTTCACCTCGTACGGAAGAGATAATTGGTGCTAAGCACGCTCTGAGGCTGCTTGAAGATATGAAGAAAACACTTAAGGGCACAAGTTCTCCTGCCTTCCATCATCATGCTTGCACAAGTAAGAAAATCAAAGCCAGAATTTGCACTGATGTGTTGCTTAAGTTACCAAGGGTTCTGTTAGGCTGCTCACAAGGGCTTGAGGAGGCCCATGACCGGCCTGGCTCCCGCGGTGGCAGCAGCTGGCATGCTTCCTGGGCGGCCCCCTCCAGCTGCAGCTGTCGGTGCTATTTGCAGCTCTCCACATCCTGAGAGCTGGATACAGCGGCCTCTCCTTGGAAGGTGTGAAAAGGCACAGGTAGCTAGCAGGGGGTACCCGGGGAACAGTCTGGGCCTTCCCGGGTCATGGAAAGTGTCCTGAGGAACTTCTGCTAGGGCTGCCCCATGGGGCTCCTAAGCTTTCGCTGGCCTCCACTTGTCCCGGCCAACTGAAATAGAGTAAGCAGGTGGAAGTACTAAGGAAGTTTGAAAATGAATAAACTTCCCATTATCTCCTCAGATAGGCCCTTCCTGACTGCCTCTTGACTTGGTCATTGTCTTCTCCGTGAAACTATAAGCTCATGGAAATGTCGTGAGGTACGCTTGGTCTGTGCTGTCCAGCTCTGGGGCTCCAGTGCCAAGCATGGTGCTTGGCTCATTTGTAAGTGAGTGAACAAATCCCAAACGAGCAGGCTGCCTACTCAATGGATTTCTTAACTTGACATCCACTTAACCTGGAGAGAGAAATCAGATTTATTTGGGGTCATGAAATTTACTCTCCCTGGGTTTATATATTCTCCAACCCACAGGGTAGGATCTGACTTAAAATACGTTAGTGGTCTTTACAGTTTCTCCATCTGATGTATGCCACTTGTCACTATTTAATGTAATAGTCTCATGTCATTTAAAGAAGGTTAAATTATAGGGTAACTAGAAAGTCACATTAATATAGTCTTAAGTACAATCATTTGGAGGATGATTTTTATCTAAAACTTGGTTAAAATACATTTGAAAAAACTCAGTTCAATTCAACAAATTTGACTTAGTGACAGATCCAATGTAGTCTGTTGTAATTAATAAGAATTGAGCCCATAAAGGAAGATTTACTAACATTAATGAAATCACCTTTATGTATTAATGGAACGGAAGGAGTCTTAACTCTAAAAACAAATGTTCTCTAAACATGAATATTTTATACTCAAGAAGAAAATCAGCTGAAAAGAAAACGCTTGTCAGAAGTGACAATTATTTCTGATAATGATATGCACATCTGGTGACATTATGAAAAATGATGATATTCACTGGACATATTAGTGTCCATTATTTCCAAGATCTCAGAGTCCATAACTTATTTCACTATAACTATAATGAAATGTCTCCATTTTTTTTGCTAGCATTACCCTAGGTAATGCTAGCAAAAATTTCTAGAAATTTTTCCTAAATTTCAGCCTAAATTTCTAGAAATGACTTGTATCCTATTCAATATTGGAACCAATACGTAAGAATTTGTAGTTTGCTTCAGAGTAGAAAATGAATTCATTCCTGAAGCCCTTATTTATGAGCAGCTACACAGGTGATCCAGCTGTCCCAGCAGGGGCAGTCCCAGCCCTTCTGGGACTGGCAGCCCTACCAGAAAAATGTTACCACATCATATGAACGGACTTGCAAGCAATCATATAATTTGAATTGTGTTTTGACTCCCTCCCTTTCTTAAAAGAAAGTGAAAAACAGAAATCTTGTGCCAAAGAACTTGGCTTAAGGATAAGGACACATAAGTAATACCTTAATCAATAAAGAAAAAATAAATTAAAAAAAAAAATAATGTGCCTGGAGATAGGGGACTGGGAATCCAGTACCGCTGCCTACAGCTTTTGGACACCAGAAGATAATGTCAGGGTGGGGCCTGCCACAGCCCCTTTGGAGAGAGCTGTGGGATCCAGTGGTCGGCAAACTGCGGCTCGCGAGCCACATGCGGCTCTTTGGCCCCTTGAGTGTGGCTCTTCCACAAAATACCACGTGTTGGTGCGCACGTACAGTGTAATTGAAACTTCATGGCAATTTCTGCACATGGGCCATGAAGTTTCAATTACACTGTACGTGCGCACCAACACGTGGTATTTTGTGGAAGAGCCACACTCAAGGGGCCAAAGAGCCGCATGTGGCTCGCGAGCCGCAGTTTGCCGACCACTGGCATAGACCATAGAGTGGCTGAGGTTCTGACCAGCTCCCTTGGTGGCTGCAGGCGCCCTGTTTCACTGGAGATTTGGGGTCAAGAGAGAAAGGATCTGGGGTCAGGAGAGCAAATCCTACCCGAGAGAAAAGGAGAGGCTGGGGTTGGCCTCATCACAGAATTTATAGGTCGGGGAACATATTTGTTACCTGAGGTCCTTTCATACCTTGGACTCTCAAAGAAAAGACATTTGAGTGTTTGCCCTGTTTTGATCATTCTTATACGTTAGAAGTCATGCTAGCCAGTTAAGGTAATGAGGGAATACTTGTATACATTGAGTGGTATAGTATCATGGACTTGTAGCAATCACAGTTTGATGAATAAAAATTTTTTAAAGCTCCTTTTATAAAACATTGAAAGATTTCTTCACACTGGGTGTAAACTTAGATTTCATCCGTGATTTTGATCAGCTTTATCATAAGTATATTTAGCTAGTTTATTCTTTAAAAATATTCCTCAGACTTTCTCCTCTTAACTCTCTGAAGTGCTAACAGATGGGTGTTATTTTATGTTTTTAGCTAAAATTGGGTCCTGGGAAAGAATGCAGAGTAGATGATAAGAAGATGACTGTCATCTGACAATGCCCATTACTTACCTGTCTTCCTCCCTGGAATTAAAGAGACCAGAAATGTAAGGGGATCCACATTCCTGAGCTCTTGAGAGGAATAATAAGTTTCAGGAATTCCTAAGTACTTCTGAAAATTAGCAGAAGCCACTCCCTGGAAGTCTACTGCAGTGAAATCACCACACACCACACCTGCAGCAGGTTGCCTATTTCTAGAAAAAAAAAAAAATGCTTCCAGATTCCCTTTCCCTGGCATGTGATTCCAATGGGGCTGCTCCATTTCAAAGAAGATGCTTTGATTGGGCATTCAGGCCCCGCCAATCAAGGAAATATTAACAGTTGTAAAAATCTCTAAAACGGGCTCTTCATCCCTGATTATATGGGAACTCTTGCTGGAGCCGAGGGCCTGTTACCCTGCTGACCATTCTGGCCATCATCCCTGGCCTCAGCATTGCCCATACACTTCCCAAAGCAAGACTAGAACACCCCAAACTCATATAATATCACAGACTCCACATATTCCTCACATGCTTTCCTCTTGGTCTACAGAGAAGTCAAGTCCCATATTAAACTCTGACATGAACATTCATTCATTCTTTTTTTCATCCTTTCATCCTATCTGATGGTGGAGGCATGAGTGCTACTGAAGATAAGTTTGGCCCTGACTGGTTTGGCTCAGTGGATAGAGCGTCGGCCTGCAGACTCAAAGATAAGTTTGTATGTTAATTTCTGTTTGAGCCAGTGGCTTCTTAATTTTCCCATTTTAGAAAAGAGAGATTTATAATAAAACAAACTGGAAATGTTTTTACAATTTTTAGTGAGGTTTTTAAACATTGTTAGCAACAGCCAACTAAGGCCACTTGGTCAAAAAGATGAGAAAAAAATTAGATTTGACCTAAAAATGAAGACATAGCAAAATAAATTTAAAAACAAACTACATCTCTGTTTTTTCCCCCCAGGTCAGTTGATTTTGTTGTTGTTGTTGTTAATCCTCACCCAAAGATAACTTTTCCATTGAATTCTTTTTTAGAGAGAGTGGAAGGGAAGGGGAGAGACAGAGACAAACATCGATGTGAGAGAGACACATGGGACTGCTGGAGTTTGAACCAGCAACTTAGGTGCATGCCCTTGACTAGAATTGAACCTGGGTCCATGGGCCAACACTCTAACCACTGAGCAAAACCAGCTAGGGTCAGGTCAGTTGATTTTTAACCACACTTCTTTTTTAAAAATATTTTTTAAAGTACACCTTTTAAAATTAGCCTTATGCATTTCTTCTTTTTTAAATATATTTTTTATTTATTTCAGAGAGGAAGGAAGAGGGAAAGAGAGATAGAAACATCAATGATGATAGAGAATCATCGATCTGCTGCCTCTCACACGGCCCCTACTGGGGATGAGCCCACAACCTGGACACATGCCTTTGACCGGGACCAAACCTGGGACCCTTCAATCTGCAGGCCAATGCTCTATCCACTGAGCCAAACCAGCTAGGGCTTAACCACACTTCTTTAAAAACCCTCAAGACCTTAACATTATGGGCAAAGGACCTAAATAGACACCTTTCAAAAGAGGACATTCAGAAAGCCAAGAGACATTTGAAAACATGCTCAAAGTCACTAATCATCCGAGAGATGCAAATCAAAACAACAATGAGGTACCATCTCACACCTGTCAGACTGGCTATCATCAACAAATCAACAAACGACAAGTGCTGGAGAGGATGTGGAGAAAAAGGAACACTTGTGCACTGCTGGTGGGAACGCAGACTGGTGCAGCCACTATGGAAGACAGTATGGAGTTTCCTTAAAAAACTGAAAATGGAACTCCCATTTGACCCTGTGATCCCACTTCTAGGAATATATCCCAAGAAACCAGAAACACCAATCAGAAAGGATATATGCACCCCTATGTTCATAGCAGCACAATTCACCATAGCTAAGATCTGGAAACAGCCTAAGTGCCCATCAGTAGATGAATGGATTAGAAAACTGTGGTACATCTACACGATGGAATACTATGCTGCTGTAAAAAGGAAGGAACTCTTACCATTTGCAACGTCATGGATGGAACTGGAGAGCATTATGCTAAGTGAAATAAGCCAGTCAATAAAGGAAAAATACCACGTGATCTCACTCATTCATGGACAATAGAGACCATTATAAACTTTTGAACAATAATAGATACAGAGGCAGAGCTGCCTCAAACAGATTGTCAAACTGCAGCGGGAGGGCCGGGGAGGGTTGGGGGGCAGGAGGTAGGGGGGTAAGAGATCAACTAAAGGACTTGTGTGCATGCATATAAGCATAACCAATGGACATAAGACACTGGGGGATGGGGGAGGCAGGGGGACTGTCTAGGGTGGGGGGATAAAATGGATACATATGTAATACCCTTTGTAATACTTTAAGCAATAAAAAAAAAAAGACCTTAACATTTAGTTTTTCAAGAAACTTCAAGTATTATATTTATAATAGATATCCTATATAATAAAGCAATAATATGCAAATTGACTGTCATGCCCTAGCACAAGATGGCCACCCCCATGTGGTCACAAGATGGCTAGAAGGGGAGGGCAGTTGGGGGGTACCAGGCTGGCAGGGGAGGGCAGTGGGGGTGACTTGGCCAGCAGGGAAGGTCAGTTGGGGGTGATAGGGCTGGCAGGGGAGCAGTTAGGCATTGATCAGGCTGGCAGGTTAAGGGGCAATCAGGCAGGCAGGCAGGCAGGCAAGCGGTTAAGAGCCAGTGGTCCTGGATTGTGAGAGGGATCCCAGATTGGAGAGGGTGCAGGCTGGGCTGAGGGACCCCCCTCTCAGTGCATGAATTTCATGCACCAGGCCTCTAATAAATATATATGATAGATATCTACTATAAATAATAGAGATAGAATGTTATGCAATAACACATCTCTCTAATTTTTAAAAATTAAGTCAATATTATTTCTAATGGTCCATTATAATTATCTGAGCTCAACACATACATTTTGCAGTGTTGACCTCTAAAATTTAGGTTCTTAAACATGAATTTACACTGCTTTTCAGGTTTGATCTATATAGTATAAAATCCAAGCTCATCAGTAGATGAAATAGATTCTGATAGAACTGACTAGAAGATAACTTTTTATAATTAATCCAATTTCATGTTGACTTGTTTGCCACCATTAAATAAAGCATGTACTTTCCAGAACTGTTTATCTATGTCTGAGTCTTAAATTATATGTAAAATACAGCTAACCTTATTTTAAGAAAAAAATTCTGATACAAACAACTAATTAATATATTTTGAAAATTATATAATTATTAAGAACAGTGATACAATGAAAAAGAAAAGAAAACTTATGCTTTTGCAAATTTTTCTAAGCTTTTTCACCCATTCCAATTGATCTACACATTCTCTTTTGAAGTCCTGCAATTAATTGAATGCAAAAGCTCTTTTAATCTTTAACCTGAAAAGTAGTAAAATAACAAAAGAACAAAGAGGAATGAATGGAAATTTCAATCCAATTGCTCTCCAGGTTTCCCACACTTTTCATCTGCTTGCTTCTGAAGGTTTACCCCTTTCACAGTTTCCCCCACTTCTAAAGTCTTGAACTGTCATCAAATCTTAGAAACCATGAACCTGCTCTGTATCTTTTATAGGTAAAATTGCCTGAATAGCCTTCTGGACAAAATAGTACATTTGGATGAAAACTTTCTGAAGGCAGTGTGGGAAAACCAAACTTGGCTTATCCTTTGATTCAGCAATTTCACTTTAAGGAAATATATACTTACATTCCTTTTTATTTATAGCCTAATGAAACAATCATGGGCACAAGGGTATGGGTAGAAGAAAAGGATAGTTGTCTTTCTTAGCTTTATTCATATCATACTAGTAAAAAAATCAGAACCTATGTAAATGTCTAATAATGTGAGATGGTATTTTACACTCATTCAATGGAATATTATGCAAGCATTGAAAATGATATAGCGCAGAATCTATAATAATAAAAGCATAATATGCAAATTGACCGAATGACTGAACAGCAGAATGACTGTCTGGACAACCTTCTGGACAACCACACTATGACACGCACTGGCACCAGTCCAGCCAAGGCGGGTGTGATGCGATTGGTCAGGGGGCACCGCCATCGCCCCATGTTCACCCCGCAGAGGGAGGCCCAGGCCACCGGCCAGCAGGGCAATTGATGGGGGAGGGGGGGATAGGCTCTGTGATTGCCCCAAAGAGGAGACCCAGGCTACCCAGCCAGCGGCGATGCAGTCGGTGGGCAGGGCTGTCCAGTGATCGCCCCGCAGAGGGAGGCTCAGGCCAGCCAAGCGATCGATCGCACCCCACACCTGTCACCCACAGAGGGAGGCAACCGATGACAGGGGAGGAGGGGCAGTACCACACAGATGGCAAGCAGTGGCAGGGGCAGGGGCAGGCCAGCTGCCAGCAGCCAGGGGAAGGAAAGCCCTGATAGGCCCTGATCATCAGCCAGGCCTAGGGACCCTACCTGAGGGGTCCCAGATTGCAAGAGGGCACAGGCCAGGCTGAGAGACACTCCCCCCTCATGCACGAATGTTGTGCACCGAGCCTCTAGTAAGACTATATGATGACAAAAACTTTTGTTTAAGAAAGACTGTTAAGCATAAAAAGTAGTTCACAATTAGAATGTTTATAAATATATTGCCATTTTTGCAAAACAAATATGTATTCAACCAAAACACAACCTACTTTAAAAATGGGCAAATGACTTGTATCAGACAGTTCTCCAAAGATAAACAAATGGCCAATAAGCAAAAAAAAAGATATTCAAACTCACTAGGCCTTAGGGAAATGTAAATCAAAACAACAATGAGATGTACTTCATATCTACTGTGATGGCTATTTTTTTTAAATGAAAATAGGAAGTGTTGGTGAGGTTGTGGAGAAATTGTAACATTTATACATTGCTATCCTATATAATAAAAGGCTAATGTGCAAATAGACCAAACGGTGGAACAACCAGAACAACCGAACAACAGACCAACTGGTTGCTATGACATGCACTGACCACCAGGGGAGTGCGCAGAATATGGTGGGCATTGGCTGTGGTGGATGGTGGAGCAGGTGAGCAGGGGTGCCAGACCAAGGTGGGGCACCGGTTGCTGTCATTGGGGCGAGCCTCTGGTGGTTACTGAAAATTCTTTGCTGCCGTGCACTGTGGTCCTGCCGGTGCTCGCACCTCCTGCTGGTGCCAGCCCCGCTTGCACCCATTGCCGGCGCTGGAGCCGCCGTTAGCACCCGTTGTTGGGCCCAGCGCTGGCCCCGATCGCTCAGTGTCGTCAGCGGGTACAAGCTGCAGCTGCTGGCCCCAATCACCTCTCAGGGCTTCTCTACCTCCTGCTGTTCCTGAGGGGAGATCATGGCCGGCAGCTGTTGCTCACACCCGCTGACAGCGTCGGCCCCAATCACTCTGCGCCTTCAGTGGGTGCAAAAAGAGCCTGCGCCTTCAGCATGTGGGAGCAACGGCCTCAGGAGTGGGGCTGCCAGCAGACAGGGGACAAGGGGTCGCAGCAGGAGTGACTGGGCAGGGTCACGGAGGATGGGCTGAGACCTGCCCCTGTGCCTGCCATACCCGTGCAGCCCACAGTTCCTTTCAAGGTGCACAAATACGTACACTGGGCCCCTAGTGGGAATATAAAATGGAGCAGCTGCTGTGAAAGATTTTGGTGGTTGTTCTGTATGATCCAGTAAATCTATTCCTAGGTATACACCCCAAAGAATTGACAATAGTGATGCAAATAAATGTGTACGTAAGTGTTCATAGCAGCACTAGTCATAGTAGCTAAAAGGGGCAACAGGCCAAGTGTCCATCAATGGATGAGTGGATAAATGAATTGTGAGATATATATATTAGAGGCCTGGTGCATGAATTTGTGCACGGGTGAGGTCTCTCTGGGTGGCCTGCAGAGATCGGGCCAAAACTTGCAGTCCAACGCCGCCTGCAGCTCCTACCTGCTGCTCGCCCTCATCCTGGCCTCACTGTGCCTACCTCGGGCTCACGCCCAATCAGTCCCAATTGGGAGATGCTCACACTGCCACAGCAGTGCTCACCAGCCATAAGCCTGCATCTGGTGCCCTCTCAAGGGGATGTTGGAGGGCTGAAACCGGCTCTCCAACATCCCCTGAGAGGTCCTGGATTGTGAGAGGGTGCAGGCCAGGCTGAGGGACCCCACTGGTGCATGAGGGAGAGACCACGGGAGGGCTCCAGGGTGTGTCTGGCCCATCTCGCTCAGTCCCGATCGGCCAGACCACAGTGGTAAGCTAACCTACTGGTCAGACCATCTGCCCCCTAGTGGTCAGTGCACATCATAGTGATTGGTCGACCAGTTTACTGTCTTCCCCCTGATGGTCAGTGCACATCATAGCAAGCAGTCGAGCATCCTTAGCATATCATTAGCATATTACGCTTTGAATGGTTGTTCAGTTGTTCTGCTGTCCAGTCTATTTGCATATGACCCTTTTATTATATACTATATATATATATATATATATATATATATAATGAATATTATTCAGCTACAAAATGGAATGAAGTACTGACACATAATACAATGTAGATGAGTCTTGAAAATAAGATGCTAACTGAAAGAAGCCAGTCACAAAGGACTACATAGTGTATGATTCCATTTATGTGAAATATCCAGAATAGGTAAATCCACAGCAGTGATGCAGATTGGTTGTTGCCAAGGGCTAAGGGGGAGTGGTAATTAATGAGTATGGGATTGCCTTTGGGTGATGAAAATGTTTGAAAGATAGAGGTGGTGGTTGCACAACACTGCAAATATACTAAATGCCACTGAATTGTCACTTTACAATGGTTAATTTTATGTGAATTTCACCTGTTTTAAAATGTTATGTTTATATTAAATTAATTAAATAGATATTTTATATATTTACTAGTTTTATTTATTTACTAGAGGCCCAGTGTACAAAATTTGTGCACGGGGAGGGTCCCTAGGCCTGGCTGGCGATCAGGGTCGATCTGTGGGGTGACCGGCAGGCCCCCGCTGGCACCTGACTTGGCCGGCCTGGTGCCACCTGCTCGCCAGCCCTGCCCCCAGCTGCCACTGCTGCAGGTTGCCTCCCTCTGCGGGGTGACCAGCAGAGTGATTGGGGGGTGGGGGCGCTTGCACCCTCCTTGGCTGGCCTGGGACCTGCAGGCTGGGGGCAGCTCCTGCGTTGAGAGTCTTCCCCCTGGTGGTCAGTGAGCATCATAGCAACTGGTCGTTCAGCTGGTCATTCAATGGTTTGGTCGATTTGCATATTAGGCTTTTATTATATAGGATGACATATATAAAACTGAAGGGCACATAGTATTTTAAGTCTTCTGAGTAGAATTGTAGGTTTATTTTCTTTTTCTTTCAATAAGTGCGAATTTCATTCAGAATAAGGGTATTTTTTCAAAAGTTATTGTAGCATGTAATGGATCACAATCCTACTTTGCACCTCTGGAGGTTCTCACAGCTACTCTAAGGACATGTGAGCAACACAGATCTCTGGTGCTTTGCAGCTCTTTAGAATCTGCACGATTGGCAGTATTTTTGTCTTGTTTTGGCTGGAAGTGTCCTGAGTCCACGTTAATAGGAGGAAAGCTGGAGAGAAATCAGTGATGGCAGTGTGCTGCCCTGCTCGCATTTCAACTGCAGTCATGGCACCAGAACCCAGGAATGAAAGTAAGGGGCTGGGAGGAAGCCTTCCCGTCCCTTATCATCCTTAAAAAGAACTCATACTTTTTTTTTTTTTGCGCCTATGAGCCTAACACTGCTAAATTGTTGATGCTGCTTTTGACCCTTGAGCAAACTTTTGAGTCTGTAGGCCTCTGTCCTCTACTCTGTAAAAACCACGGGCTGGACTGGCAGAGCCCTTTGCCTCTAATGTACTGAGCCTGCACTGGCCTCCAAAGCAGGAGCAGCGTTTGTTCCTTTTGTAAAGAGGTTCTGGGCCAGCCTCCCTGCTTTGCAGCCTGTGCCTAGCCCAGTCACTACACCCACATCCCAGGCAGGCCAACTCCAGATATGCAGCAAGACCTGAGCTTTCCTAAAATTCAGGTTGGGGCGGGAGCTGCCATGTCTTTGGGGAGTAGCCTCCAAGCTCTCTTCACACCTTCTGGATATCACACTGGCATGTGAGGATGTGATGCCCGAGCTTCCTGTTTTTCTGTAGGAGTACTCTGTCACCCAACAGGTACTCACTGTGTTTTAGGGCCTTTTATTCTCTTACTTGGTTATGTTCAGGACATTTTATATGATCTGTAATTAAAACCCAAGGAATGAAAATATGGTGAAGCCTGTAATTACAGATTCTATGTAACTCTAAGGAACGAAGTTTGTTTCTAAATGCATTGTCGTGTGTCCCGTCCTAAAGTACTGTCTCCAGCCAGGTGAAACAGGGGTCCACTTTATCCTATTTAGAGCAGGTCCTCAGTATCTATTCCACTTTTCCAAGTAACCAATCACCTAGTGCCCAGGATCTGGCCCACACAGTCAACTACAATTTGTAGCCAAACTCACTGCTTTTCCCAAACTGTTGTTTGCAGCTTCCATCAAGATTGATGGTCTCTGCTAGAAAAAGCCCTCCCGATAAAACTACCTGATGCTTCGGGAAGTTCATTTTCACACAATAGATTACTTATTTAGTTATTGCAGTCACTTTTTAGAGAAATAATTTGTTCAGTAGCTAAATCAATTGCCAATTCAAGGGTCTTTCAAGTTCTGATTCTGTCTTCTAGTGTTCAGGTGGCTCTGAGCAAATGACAATATTTCCGTATTTTAATTTCACATCTTTTAAAAATGGATAGTTGGAACCAAAGAATAACCAGTAAAAAATCTTGATCATAAAAAGCATTGTTAATATATTTCACAGTTAAGTATAGCTTTTTGGGGGACAACTTGTATCTGACAAAGTTGTAAAAGCAAGTTTTTTGACTAATCAATTCTACTGAGGTAAAGACCTACCCATGCCTAAGAGAAATGCAGTTCACTGCAGTATTGTTAGAAATAGCAAAAAATAAGAAATGTGAATAACCACCAGTAAAGGTATAATCGATATGGGGCATCATACTATGGCAAGTCAATTGTGTGACTAAAAAATAAATACCTCATAATTTACAAGGATCTCCGCAACTCCCTTATATTACTACTCCCCTTTTTTTTAGTGGGTGACCAATATATTCAACTGTATAGGATCTAACCAATGGACATGCCCAAAGGCACGTGATTACATTCCTCCTGGTAGATACATTTCAGATTAAAACCCACTGGAAAATGGGCGTTATATATCCTGGAGTGTGGTATGTTATGCTTGTCACTGTGTGTTGTGTGGTTTTTTTGTGACATGGTGTGTCATTAAATTTCAGCAGTCCTAGAGCAATACTTTGCCTTATTACTCCAGAGAGCAACTTGGCTCAGACCCAGGGAATTTCCCAAGTTATGGCAGGGTTTGCACTGGTGTTCACATCTTTGCTTGGAAGAGGACAAAACCAGCTTGTATCTTTTGTTCCATAGATATCCAAATTGTTTTCTGGCTTTTATGTAGTTGTAAAAGAATTTCAAGAGCCATTTGAAAATGACAAAGCCTGTGTGTGTATAAAATTTTAAATAACTTACCACAGTCCCTTAATAAAACAGCCAATGGTTCGAACTTGGGCAACAGTTAATTCCAAGATTTAAGGTTGTACCACCTAGATTTAAGCCAACCTATATTTAAGCCTTCATCATAGATTATGTGATGCCAAAGAAATTGGCCACAATTTTCATTAAAAATCTTATTTTTTTGTAGTTTCCTATATAGCTAGATACTACACTAACATCTGAGCAATAAATAGAGTTCCTTAGGCAGTGAAGGAAATATTTGTCTAACAGCTACTCAGCACACGTATTTCTTACCCATGATGCATAGGATTCAGAAAAGATTTTTCGAATTTCACTGTAAAAAAAAAAATTGATATGGCAAATCAGCACCTTGATGGGAGATCAGATTACAACCCAGAAATAATTCTCAATCTTTGTACAGGTAAATTAGGAAATCGGGTATTAGGTTAAATTTCCAATCAGTATACTGATTTTTTAAAATGTAGAAAATTTGCCGAAACCGGTTTGGCTCAGTGGATAGAGCGTCGGCCTGTGGACTGAAGGGTCCCAGGTTCGATTCCGGTCGGGGGCATGTACCTGGGTTGCGGGCACATCCCCAGTGGGAGATGTGCAGGAGGCAGCTGATCGATGTTTCTGACTCTCTCTCTCCCTTCCTCTCTGTAAAAAATCAATAAAATATATTTTTAAAAAAAAACACGTAGAAAATAGTAAAATTTATAATCTTTTCTTGATAATACCCGTATACTCCATAGTGCTGAAACTATAACATTAAGTTCCTATACCTTAACTTTAAAAAAATTGTTTGCAGTTTAACACCAAATCATCTAAATTGTCTCCCCACTTCATTTAACTTGTTTTGGACGTCCAAGTTCCAGGAGTTACTGTTGAAACAGTAACGATTTTTAGATTGAAGAGGATTTTTATCCATTTTTTCCTGTTAAGACCTGAGGCAGTTAGCCCAAAAACTTTATTCAGATTCTCAACGTCTTAAAAGTTTTCATGACACACCCACTAAAATTAGTTTCCTTGAAGATGTATTCACTTTTAAAGGGATCAGACTTGCTGGCAACTGATCTTGAAATTGTGATTCTATAGCCACAGAAACTTATAAATCAGAGAGGATAGTGACTTGTTCCTTCTAAACATTTTTGATGAATTTGAACACAATGGCAACCTTTCTATTTGAGGTTCTCATTTGGCTTACATTTATCACTATCCTTACTTTTTTTTTTTTTTTAAATATATTTTATTGATTTTCCACAGAGAGGAAGGGAGAGAGACAGAGAGTCAGAAACATCGATGAGAGAGAAACATCGATCAGCCGCCTCCTGCACACCCCCCAAGGGGGATGTGCCCGCAACCCAGGTACATGCCCTTGACCAGAATCGAACCTGGGACCCTTCAGTCCGCAGGCCGACGCTCTATCCACTGAGCCAAACCGGTCTCGGCTATCACTATCCTTACTTTTAAAAACTATCTTGTTTAGCCCAACATTCTGAAAGTAAAATTAGTTTTCCCTCATTTATATATTTAGTATCCTCTGAGATCACTTAGAATGTGACAAAAACCTGGTTTTTCATCAGCCCATTAACCTATTTATAAGCATCAAATATTTTTAAAGAAAAACTCTGCCAGTCTGTATTTAGTGTTGCTAAGTTATCAGAAACAAGATTAAAATATGTATGTATATAATAAAATCTTAAAATCTCAAGTGAAAGCCATTTAACTAATATGTAAAACCTCTGCAATTAGTTTATTAGTATCATCCAGGACTCAGATGTTCAGTATTCCTCCTGAAATTACATAAACAAATGCAAATGAAAATATCCAAGTCAAAATTATATAACAAAACAGCACTCCATCACAAAAGCGTGTAAAATTACAAGAACGCTATTTTAAAACACTGGCACCGTTAAGAGAATGTCAAAAACCACAAAATTGCCAAATTGTTTCCTAAACAGCTAAGCGGATTAACATGGCCCTAATGAGTTTTGAGTCTTATAAAAATCAAATTCAAAAAAATTGGACAATCTGTGATACAAAGTTTACTTCCCTCATGTCTATTTGATTTTATAAAAGGGAAAAACTATAATTTGGAAAATATACTCGATCTTAAATGTGGTATACAATTTTAAAAGTTGGCCCAATTAATTAAAAATACCTTTAATGGAGTCTCAAGTTTCCTAAGCAATCCATATTTAGATAAATAAGACATTTAGTCAGCACTTTTTTTTTTTCTTCAGAGCCTTTGCCAGGACTAATGTCAACAAAAAACTTCATACCGCAGTCTTGTATTTTAAGCTCACGCTTTTGGGGATACATTCTCAGGCCTTCTTTAATGTGGGAACTGCAAACATAACTGCCATTACATGGTAATGGGAGTTAAAAAAATGTCAAGTCCTCATGTAAAGATTAGAACATACTTTTCTATTAGTCCTTCAAGGACAGACTTTCAAATGTTTGATTCTAATAATCCCATGCTGTGAGTAGAGTGGTTACTTTTCACTTTGTAAATGTGACTGGGCTGTGTGAAAATTATCCACTGACCAAGACTTTGAGTTTGTTATGGATGAAAACTGTCTCAATTCAACTCTCATTACCCTCATCACAATTATGCAGGGTGTGTAGACAAAAGCTTTTTATCAGCTAACTATATGAAAAGATATACACTGTAATAATTATATGATCCAAAATGGGCAAAAGCAAGACTAGCTTCCCCTCAAGAAGAAAAATGTCAGACCTATGAAAAGGACAACAATACTAATAAAAAAAATTGTATTTACTTAGAAGCATTCAGAATGTCAACAAAACAGCTGCAACTTTTTTTTTTTTTTTTGCAATTACAGAGTGGTATTCAGTTAACAGAACAACAATTATTTCGTATAAGCTGCATCAGAGACAACTGAAGATGAAAAACTACCATCCCCATATATAACTAATTTGTGCTGTGCACCAACAAGAACCTGCTTTAAATTTCCATGCCAATTTACAACCCCCATACTGTACCAGGCAAGGTTAGTGGCTATTGAAAATACCACCAGGACAGGGCTATCTAAAGACACATTCGGTAGTGTGTTAACTATACAAAAAAAGACACTGTACAGTTTAAAAACAAATCTTACACAGCCTTACATTTCAATTTTTTTTTCTTTAAAAGGAGTGAGTTGTGTACAGGGGGGTTAAATGCTTTATAGACAAGAAAAAAAAAACTGCGCTAGAACCAACTTATTCATCATCATCATCTTCTTCTTCATCATCTTCTTCTTCATCTTCCTCCTCCTCTTCTTCCTCATCATCTTCCTCATCTTCTTCCTCTTCCTTCTTTTTCTTGCTTTTTTCAGCCTTGACAACTCCCTTTTTGGCAGCATCAGGCTTTCCTTTAGCTCGGTATGCAGCAATATCCTTCCAAGATAAGGGCAGGAGAAATTGGTAGGAAAGACAATACAGTTAAAGTATGGGGAGAAATAAAAAGCAACATGGGAAAACCTGATTAAAAAAAAAAAAAAATCAAGTGATCCCAGTATTGCTAAAATACCACACATCTGAAGGCTCACTCTACATCCACAAACAACCAAGACTTTGAAAAATGCATATAAAAATGAGATGATTATAATTCACGGTCTAATATTTGCCATGTTACGCCTCACTGAAGTGAAATTATGCACATGCTAACATTTCTTTATTGAAACTAGAATGTAGAGACTTTGATTAAAGGGTAGACACTGCCACCTTCTGAATGCAAAAAAGCATTCTACGGGTTTATATTGTCAGATCCTAATCCATACATAGTAAAAAATTTTATCTTAAAAAAAAGAGTAATTTATCAAGTAAACATGCAATTAAGGTTAAGAAACATCTAGAAAAGAATACTTTCCCCCCAGAATAAGAAGATAAAATTTAACTTTAATATTTTAATTCAAAGTACAGGGGTTATAGACTTTCCTTCACATCAATTTATTACAGACATTAACTTTTTAACTTAAAATTTAGTATTCTGGGGTTATCTAAGACAGAGAATATAAATGTTTCAGGGCATGTTTATGAAGTACACAATCTATATTATTTTTGTTCAACCTACTTATATATTGTATACCTAGACCATTTAAAATAACTAATCATCTGACTCAAAGTAACTACCAAGACGTCAAAATATTCGGAGATATTGGGGAATAACAAACCCAGCTTAAATGCACAATCTTTGCCCAAGGCAAATAATATAAAGTAAAAACAAACAAAAAACCCCAACACATTTCTATTATAATTTCATATTCTACTAATTTAAAAGATGGAAAAGGACTTAGGATCATATCCAGTGAACATACTAAACATAGTTGTTATACTAACAACAAAAAACCAGCATTATACCTCAAATTTTTAGAAACCCCTAAGAAAATAGAAATTAAGGCGAGGTACCAAGATTACCTAATTACACCAAGCAAATCTATACTCCTTACCTTTTCATATTTCTCCTTCAGCTTAGCAGCCTTCTTTTCATAAGGCTGCTTGTCATCTGCAGCAGTGTTATTCCACATCTCTCCCAGCTTCTTTGCAACGTCACCAATGGATAGGCCAGGATGCTCTCCTTTGATTTTTGGGCGATACTCAGAACAAAACAAGAAAAAGGCCGAACTACAAAGAGAAATTTCATTTTAGGAGTTTACTATCAAATGTGTAGTTTACTTACATATAAAAAACTGCTTCTAATTTCTAGCATGCATTGGAGAGGATACAAATATCATAATATGCTAATTATCCTTCATAACCAACGCCTGATTTACAATTATTTAACATGATACTACTAGTCGAATAGACACTATTAATATTAATGTTAGAGCTCCAAAAAGACATTCTGCAAATTTAGTATTTCAGATATTTCTCAAGACTCAAAATGACATTTACAAATATATTGGGTGAAGAAAGCAAATACCAAGTTCAAATGCTCTGGCTAAACTCCCATCCCATAGGAGTTTTACTTACAACACTTAAATATACCAATGTGAGCCACTATTAGCTAAGCAACTTTGCTTATACACTCCAAACCCACAAGGTGGCTTGCTGAATTTGTGATTTTACTGCAAAACACTTCTTGAAAGAAAAATGGCAAGATACTTACGGAGGCCTCTTGGGTGCATTGGGATCCTTGAATTTCTTTTTTGTTTCCCCTTTAGGAGGAATATAAGTTTTCATTTCTCTCTCATAACGAGCCTTGTCCGCCTTTGCCATGTCTTCAAATTTTCCTTTCTCCTTAGCAGACATGGTCTATAAAAGAATTATTTGTAAACTTTAAGTTGATAAGATTTTAATAAATTATCAAGTATTAAAATGAGTAAAACCAGTGAGTGTCCTTTGTTATTGAGGAGCCTAACACTGCCACTCAGAATGCAAACGGACATAGGCTCCACTCTTTTTCGTGCGTTTTAAGCCCTCTTACCTTCCACCTCTCGGAGCACTTCTTGGAAAACTCTGAGAAGTTGACTGAAGCATCTGGGTGCTTCTTCTTGTGTTCCTCCCGGCAAGTTTGCACAAAGAAGGCATATGATGACATTTTGCCTCTCGGCTTCTTAGGATCTCCTTTGCCCATGTTTACTTACTTTCCTTAAAAAAGAAGAGAATGCTCGATGTTAGCAACGAGACTGACATTTCGGAGCACTTTAGCTTCTCGGAGTGTGTATGAAACTAAGGCGCTGGGCACTTCTCACGGGAGTGACGACAGCTCCCCCGAATACCAAACCCAGACATGGTAGCGATCTGCGCTGCCTAGCAGAGGCGATGCCACGCAGAAAACGGTCCTCCGGTGTGATCTCAAAAAGTGCAGCCACGATCGTACTCACAGTGCTGGTTACTCATTTGTTCGGAATGGGGACCTCAACGGTCATTTAAATGTTTTAAATGTACAAAATCGCCTAAAAATCAACAAGACCAAATGTCAGGAAACTAACGTGTGGACGCCAGGACTTGAACAGGTAGGCACCCGGCGAGCAGCAGTAGGGCCCTCGCCACTCAAAGTTTCGTGGTCGCTCGGGAACACTCGCGCGGCACAAACTTTGCCGGGAGGAGGCGGGCGGGCGGGCGGCTGCCCCGCCGGGACCCAGGCCGGGCGGCGGCACTGGTGCGGCTCCACCGCCCCGCGAGGCAGCGTTTCCCAGCGGCTCGGCCCCGAGACGTGTTTCGGCTCTGACCTGGCACGTCCGGTCTTAAGTTTCTCCGCGTCAACACGGATGAGGGACAAAAGCCACTCCTGCGCCGGCTGACCCCCGCCCCCACACGAGTCTTTTTCGTCCGTCAAAGTTGGGGCGCCACGCGGAGCGGGCTCCCAGCGTCGGGGCTCCGCACACCTTCCCGCCACTGGCCCCCCGGAGTCCGGGGGCCGCGGCGCAGGCCCGGGCCCGCCACGTGCGCCCGCCGCCCCCATTTTGTCGGGCTCGCGAGGGAGCAGCCCCGCTCGAAATGGGGGCTGGCTCCGCCCGCGGCCGCCGGCCCGGCGCGCACGGAATGGCCGCTGCGCGTCTTCCCCGCCTGCGCCGCCGCGAGGGCGAGCGCGAACATGGCTCCTTCCCTTTGTGTGTGTATGTGTGTGTGTGAGAGAGTGAGTGAGTGTGTGTGTGAGTGCGAGCGCGGGCGGGCGGGCGGGGTGGCGGCGCGCTCCGGCGCACGCTCGGCCATTGCGGCCGGGGGGAGGGGCGGGGGGCGCGCGCCGGACCCTCCCTCCCTCCCCTCCCCCCGCGCCGCGCCCGTCTCCCTCCGCGGCCCGCGCGCCGCCACCCCCGCACGGCGGACACGGGGCCGGGAGCGGAGAGAGGAAAAAAAGTTGCCTCGGAACTGCGCGCCCCGCTCCCCCGCCCGCCCGCCGCCTTGTTTTCTCCCCGCCGGCAGCGCCGGGCGAGTCAGCCATGTTCCAGCGGGCGCAGGGCGCCGCTCCCCCCGCCGCGCCGCCGCCCGGGCGCAGGCCGCCGGGCCCACCGCGCTGCCCGTCCGCGCCCGGCTCTGCGGCGGCCGATGCAGCCCGAGGAGGCGCCGCCGCCTGCCTTCCCGCCGCGGCCCCGCCGACCCCCGCGCACGGCGGCCGCCCGAACGCTCGACTCGGGGGCTGAAAACACGTTAAAAATGTTTTCAATAAAAATATCTATTTTGCGCCAGTCGGCGAGGACGTCGGCGGTGGGCGGCACGGGCGCGGGGCTACAGCGCTCGGCGGCCGGGGCCGGGGTCCGGCGCGGGGCAGGGCTCGGCGCCCCAGGCTCGCTCCGTGCGCAGTTCCCCCCCGTCCCCCCTCATCCGCCTTTGTGTGGATCCCGACCCGCCGCTCCCGGCCGCCGGATCCCGCCGCCGCGCGAGCCGGGCGCTGCCGGAGGCGCCCTTCCCGCCGCAGCGCTGCCCGGACTCACCCTCAGCGAGCACACAGTCACCCAGTGCCCGGCCGGCTCGCACTTGCCCCGGCGCTGTCTCTATGGAGCTCAATGTACTGCAATGGCTGTGAGAGCGGGAGCCAGACGCAGCCTCCTCACTCTCTCCGCTCTGTAACATTACTCTCCAGCCAGCGCGCCTCCTATTGGCTACCGCCAACTCACGGAGCCCGATCATTGGTCCACTCCCTCCCATTGTCCTGACCAGAGCCCGTCGGCTATTGGCTGTCTTCGGGGACACGTCATCAAGGATTGAAACAGCGCGCAAATCTGAATGTGTGTGGATGCCGGGCAAGGAGGCTGAGGCGGGAGAGGCAGAGGCAGAGGCAGCTGCTGCTACGGGAAAGCGAGCTCTATGGTGTATGTGCATGTGTCTAACCCGAGCCGGCTCCACGCCGGAGCGGCCGCCGGAGCGGCGCAAGCCTGACTTCTCCACGAGAGTCTCCAACTCCTCAGGCAAAACAGACACCCACAGGCCTCCCCCCCCGCCCTACCCCAAACTCACTTGCAAAGCCGTTGAGATAAAAGACCCCAGAATTTTAGAAGATCCTCAAAAGTGAGGGCGACAGTTTGAGGTCGCCTCCCCTGAAAACTGGGGCTCCTGCCAGTGCAGAGGGGCGAAGGCAGCAAGATTGAGGCCCCTCAACAGCACGTGGTTGCATTACACTAGATCTCTGCAAAGGCAAGGCTTTTCCTATAAGAAAGTGACATGATCCGGTCGGCCGGTTTTAAAATGCCCCTTTTTCTGGGCTCGTAAACCGTAACGTCAGGCTTGCTGAGCAGCTGAAATCTTGACTCACAGCATAGGCATTTGGTTTCACCTTTTTTGTTGGTTTCATCGAGTTTCACAGCGTGTCTAGAACTTTTTATTTAAATACAAAGCACTGTCTTAACTTCCTGAAAATCGAATAATTTATTCCATGTAATTAAAGCACAGCTATTTCGTTTTGATATGGGGCACTCCGGCAGGAAATGTTTGCGAGGGCCTGCTAGAATTAGCAAATTCATTAGAGACCACGTTTTTAACTGTTTGGCTATTTTGACTTGGTGTGGATTACTGTTATAATCAAACGAATCCTTGTGATGCTATCTCCCCCTCCCATTACACCACTTAGTGCATCCATGTACCTGCTCTAGGATTACAGGAGCTGTAGGGATATGGTTACCTGGAGGACTAGATGGAGGCACAGGGCTCGTATGCCCAAATCCACAGGCTGTGCTTTCTCTAGCTTACTAAACTGGCTGGCAGTAACAAACACAGTCATTATGTCTGTAAAGAAAATGTGTTAGCTATATCAGCCATTTCTGAAGACCATGCACATATATCAGTGCTTTAAGAAACTGTTATCTTAGTCCTCCTTAGCCTGAGCAGACCACACCCCTATTCAGTTATGACAGAATTCCCCCTTTTAACCCTCTAATGCTATGATTATACACTTTTAAATCCACCAACCAATTCTCCCTAATGTGATAGATTAGCGAGTTTCAACCTTTTTCATCTCAGGGCACACATAAACTGATTACTAAAATTCTGTGGTACAACAAAAAATATATTTTTTGCTGATCTGACAAAAAATAGGTATAATGTTGATTCATTCACACCAGATGGCTAGCTATTGTGTTGGCTGTTGTCACTTTTTTTTTTTTTTGACAATCTAAAGGAAAAGAGGTCAGTGCCCCTGATTAAATAGTCAGGTATTGCATGTTTTAAAAAATTCTTGCAGCACACCAGTTGAAAATCGCTGTAATAGATTCAACTTAATCACTTTTTTATTATCTTTTTATTTCTTATATCCACTCTAAACCTCTATAACCTAATGTATTTGCTCTAATTTGTTAAGGTTTTTGAGAATCAGCTTGGATAACCTTCCCTGACCTATGATTTTAATGTTTATTCCTTTTTTAAAAAACATGACTGACCTCAGGGATTATAGTCTTGATGAATAGATAATACACAACACATGCACATGAAAAATTATTTTAAATAATATATAAGATAGTATAATGCACACTCAGTGAAAAAAATAAAATCTAATGTTAACATTTATATTGCTATTAGAGGCCTGGTGCACGGATTCGTGCACTGGTGGGGTCCCTCAGCCTGGCCTGCGCCCTTTCACAATCCAGGACCCCTCGGGGGATGTCGGACTGCCGGTTTCGGCCCGATCCCCACACTGGAAGTCCAACATCCCCCAAGGGATATAGTAGTGTGTGAAGTGGCAGGTGGCCAGGGAGGAGCCCGAGCCTGGGCTGGGCACTGTGCCACTCCTGTTCATCCCAGCCCCGTTGTGCCTGCTGCCACCGCCGGCTGCCACCACAGCTGAGCTCACCAGCCAGTGAGTCCGGCTTCTGGCACCCATCAGTCAGCTGAGTGGGCGCTCCTGCTGTGGGAGCGCACTGACCACCAGGGGGGCAGCTCCTGTGTTGAGCGTCTGCCCCCTAGTGGTCAGTGTGTGTCATAGTGACTGGTCAAATGGTTGACTGGTCGGACAGTCAACCGGTTGCTTAGGGTTTTATATATATATATATATATATATATATATATATATATATATATATATATTCATACATATTTACTCTTATCTATTGAACTTTACTAATCATGTTTTATTTAAATCTAGATATTTCAATTGTTTTACCCCCCCTTTTTTTTTAAACATTTTATTGATTTTTTTTACAGAGAGGAAGGGAGAGGGATAGAGAGTTAGAAACATCGATGAGAGAGAAACATCAATCAGCTGCCTCCTGCACACTCCCCACTGGGGATGTGCCCGCAACCAAGGTACATGCCCTTGACCGGAATCGAACCTGGGACCCTTCAGTCCACAGGCCGATGCTCTATCCACTGAGCCAAACTGGTCAGAGCTGTTTTACCATTTCAATGCTCATATTACAAAATATTAATGACACCGAGTGACACTTTTTTTTGTTCTTTATTTTTTTTAAACTTGTCTTTATTGTTGAAAATATTACATATGTCCCCTCCGCACCCCCCCCCCCCCCCCCGCCAATTGATCCTCTCAACCCACTCCCATCCCCTCCCCAGGCCTTTACCACACTATTGTCTGTGACCATGGGTTATGCATATATGCATATAAATTCTTTGGTTAATCTCTTCCAGCCCCCACCCCTTTCCCTCTGAGATTTGCCAACTGACACTTTAAATGACACCCATGACATCAAAATTTGACTATTATTTAAAGACAGCACACTATCAATATTTTTCAGAAGCAGTGTGGATTTGCACTGGCCCAAGCATATACTTTTAACAATTGTCTATAATAGCTTACTCCTGCTAGGGTAAGTTTATAGTCACAGAACACAGGTAATGGACCCACACAGCTTTCTATTTCAGCAGGATGTCATGGTGAATAGAAAACTATATTTAAATAGAGCTGGGTTCAAATCCTAGCTCTGCTACTTACTAGCAGTTAGGCAAGTTTTTAAAAACTCCTTTGTGCTTCAGTTCTCCCAACTATTAAGTGGAGGTGATCACAGGGTTGTTGTAAAGATTAAACTTTTTTTTCAAAGATTTAAAATTATTATGCAGATCCCTTTCAAATCCATGACTTAGAAAACCTCAAATGCAGTTAACATTGAGTTTTTCCTCATACTTAATTTTACATGAGGGCAGTGATTGCAAAACTAATTAAGCTTTTTATTTTTTTTAAATTCTAGCCTCAAACAGCACTAATCTTCAACCAATCTAATGATGGTGCCTTCATTTATTTCCAAGTTTAACAGAGGCCGTGTCAGAAAGAAGAATATAAAAACCTCCACTTATAGGCACATTTCTCACATTTGTTTTTCCATGATATAGACAGGAAGGGACATAAAAAGGAAAGAAACTTTTAAATAAACCCAACAACTTCTAGCTCTAGTCCTACAGCCTTGATGGTCACTTATTTATATTAGATCCTTTCCTTCTTCAAAATGAATCATTAGCTACAAATTTGGCATATATTTTACTTTAGAGTTAGTGGATGTTTTATCCCAATTTACAGGATTGTCTAATTCAAAAAGCTCAAACACTTCCATGCCCAATTTAGGCAAATGAATCATAGATCTTCATTAATAAAGTTTATGTCTTTCCTGTAGCCTGCCTTGATCCTATCTGGGGCAGGTGAAGTGCCTCTCTTTTGTGATCCCATAATATTCTGTATATTAATTACTGTGTTCACAATTGTGATTATCCAGTTATGTGTCTGCCTATCCTATTGTATACTGTACCACTTGTAGGCAGGGACCCTATCTTATCTAGCAGGGTGGCTGGCCTATAGCAGGCACTAAATAAAATATGTTGAATAAGTCAATTAATAGCTGAAAGAGTACTTACTGAAAATTATTGTTTTAATCTTCCTCTTCTATCTTTGAAGATAAACAATTGGGTCTCGCCCTGGCAAGTTTGGCTCAGTGGATAGAGCGTCGGCCTGTGGACTGAAGGGCCCCTGATTCGATTCCAATCAAGGGCACATGCCTGGGTTGCAGGCTCCATCCCCAGCAGGGGGCGTGCAGGAGGCAGCCAGTCAATGATTCTCTCTCATCATTGAGGTTTCTATCTCGCTCTCCCTCTTCCTTCCTCTCTGAAATCATAAAAATATATTTAAAACAAACAAGCAAACAAAAAAACAATTGGGTCTCCAAATCAGAAGTTAGGAAAATAGAATAATAAATAATAAGTAAATGTTAGGACACTAAGATTGATAGATGCTAATTACACCTCATTCTTATAACTTAAAAAGAGGAAGACAGACTGGAGGGCTGAGGGGTCAAATATAGACAAACACTAACATTTTTAGAATTTACCAGTTCCCAACTAGGCCAAGGTTATTCCTTGTTTGATACAGTGAACTATAGCATGCCAAATATGAATTTATCACAAAAACTGCCAGAATGTCTGCCCAAAGGTTGCTTCCAAAAGGCCTTTGAAATTAAACTCTAACGTAAAAAAATACAAAACACAGACAGGGGGCTGTAAGTCTTTGGCTGAAGGATATTGATTCCTCCCATTACAATAAATCCTGAAGTCCAGCTATGTGAATTCTCTAGTTTCTCCTTCTCAAAAAGGGCCGGTATCTGAAAAAAAAGGAAACAGTAAACCAAAATGTTTGATGAGAGAACCATACTTACTTGTAAAACCTTCCTTCCTTCCTTCTTCCCTACCTCCCTCCCTTTTTTTTCCTTCCTTCCTTCCTTCCTTCCTTCCTTCCTTCCTTCCTTCCTTCCTTCCTTCCTTCCTTCCTTCCTTCCTTCCTCCCTCCCTCCCTCCCTCCCTCCCTCCCTCCCTCCCTCCTTTCTTTCTTTTTTCTCTTTCTCTCTTTCTGTGCTGAAAATAAAGGAGGGAGGAATTCAGGAAAAGAAAAGAGCACAGGTGTGTGAACTCTGGACTACAAGGTAGCACACTGAGTTCTTTCCACCACCCACTATGCACAAACCTCTGTTTGCTATTAAGATCTGTGCTCAGTTTTCCCAACTCTTAGGGCTATGATAATTTATCTAACTTGCAAGAATGTTACAGAACCAAATGGACAGGCACCAGAGGTGGAGGGCAGAGAGGCAGTGTTCTACTTGTCATTGTGTAGAGAAGGCGAACCTGTCCTGAGCTGCTTAAGTACTTCTGACTGAGTCTGAGTTTTCTGTCCGAATGTGGTTAGCAGGTGGGGAAATGAGGGCCTTCAGCTGTGGGCAACATTGCTGATGGAGGCAGAGAAAATAGTACAGAAACTATTTTATACCAATAATTTCTCTAGAATTGGAACATTTCACTAGTGAATAAGGAAGAAATATCATACCTTTTCTTAATAAGATGTCTGTTCTTTAGTTAGTCAAAGAATGATACACACAGCCCTCACCGGTTTGGCTCAGTGGATAGAGCGTTGGCCTGCGGACTCAAGGGTCCCAGGTTTGATTCCGGTCAAGGGCATGTACCTTGGTTGCAGGCACATCCCCAGTAGGGGGTGTGCAGGAGGCAGCTGATCGATGTTTCTCTCTCATCGATATTTATAACTCTCTATCCCTCTCCCTTCCTCTCTGTAAAAAATCAACAAAATATATTTTTAAAAAAAGAAAAAAAAAGAAAGATGTAGATTTGAATTTAAAAAAAGAATGATACACACAAAGAAGGGAAAACTCATACGATTTTATAAAATGACTAGAGGCCTGGTGTATGAAATTCGTGCACGGGTAGGGTCCCTAGGCCTGGCCGGCGATCAGGGCCGATCTGTGGGGCAACCAGCAGGGCAGTCAGGGGGCCCCCACTGGCACATGCTTTGGCTGGCCTGGCGCTGCCACTCACTGGCCCCACCCCTCGCCACCAGTTGCCTCCCTCTGAGGGACGACTGGTGGGGTGATGGGGGGGGGGGCCCTCTTGCACCGGCCTTAGCTGGCCTGGGGCCTGCGGGCTGGGGGCAGCTCCTGCATTGAGTGTCTGCCCCCCAGTGGTCAATGCACATCATAGCGACCGGTCGTTCTGCCATTTGGTCGATTTGCATATTAGGCTTTTATTATATAGGATTATCTAAATTCAGAAAAGATCACTATTTTAGGTCTGTATCACAAGAATCACATAATATACCAAATTCAGTTGCCCTATCAAATGTACCATAAGCCTTAAAAATAAATGTCTTAATACACTTATGAGATTGGCTATAATCATAAAGATAGATAATGCCAAGTGTAGGTGAGGATGTGGAGAAATTGGAACCATCAGACACTGCTGGTGGAAATGTAAAATGGTGCAGCCACTTTGGAAAACAGTCTGACAGTTACTCCAAAGGTTAAACATAAGAGTTCCATATGAATTACCCAGGGAATCCATTGCTATATATGTACCCAAAAGAAACAAAAACATGTCCACACAAAAACATGTATGTAAATGTTCATAGCAGCACTATTTGTAATAGTCAAAAAGTGGAAACAACCCAAATGCCTATGTTACAAGGTGGTTTGACCTTCAAAACACTGTGCTAAGTGAAAGAAGGCAGCCATAAAAGACCACATATTATATGGCCCCATTTATACAAAATGTACAGAATAGGAACATTTATAAAGTAGAAAGTTTATTAGTAGTAGCCAGGAGTTGGAGGTTGTGGGGGGGGGGCAGTGACTGCTAATGGGCATGGGGTTTCTTTGAGGAGGACGAATGGTTACACAACCCTGTGAATCTACCGAATATCACTGAATTGTATGTATGTGAATTATATCTCAGAAAAGCTGTTTTTAAAGAAAGGAATAAATGTTTTATGAGTGGTTTTAATTAACCAAACTAACAGGAAGGGATGACAGAACATAATATGCCAATTATGCCCAATACTTTCCCGTGACCCATGGTGTTTAACACCGTCTGAAAATGATGGCCTTCCTTCTCATTAGGTGGACATTTCATCTACTATTGGAGTTATATATTTTGTGCTTAAAATGTATTAAAAGAGCACTTTCAAGGATACCTTGGGAGGTTTTTCTTGAGAGCCTGGATTGGCTGTAGTAAGTCAGCTGAGCCATGAAGAGTTAGGTCAGACAGTACTAACTGGCAGGCCTCTGGCTTTATCTGACACACAGACAGTTCATGTGACGAACACTGTTTTTAAAAGTTGGATTTTTCCAGCCCTAGACAGTTTGGCTCAGGGGATAGAGCATCGGCCTGTGGACCAAAGGGTCCTGGGTTCAATTCCAGTCAAGGGCAGTTCATACCTTGGTTGCAGGCTCCTCCTGGCCCAGGCCCTGGTCAGGGCTCATGCAGGAAGCAACCAATCGATGTGTTTCTCTCACATCGATGTTTCTCTCTGTCTTTCCCTCTCTCTTCCCCTCTCCCTAAAAATCAACAGAAAAATATCCTTAGGTGAGGGTTAACAACAACAAAAAACATTGATTTTTTCACATTAAAAAAATCCAGATATTTGGCTTTTTTGGAAAAATCAGAAATCTAAAAGCTTGGATCCACGTTTTGGCAGGGTGGCAATCTTCCTTACAGGGGGTAAGTGTTCTGTAGTTTGCTACAGTCCCTATCATTCCCTAATCATTCTACCTGACTGACCCACTGATGTCACCTGCCTGGAACCTGTAGTTGGGACCTTAGTATTGTGTGACTATGACCTGTGATTCTGAATTTTTCATCATCAGAGATTCCTTTCATAGGAAACATGTATTATCATCACACAGAACACAGAGTGGGAAACTGAACTAGAGGGGACCCTTGAGTGTGAAATAGAACCATTTTGGTGACATCATAGGTAGCGTGTACTCCTGATGAGGAACAGAGAATCTGTCTGTGCTGCACAGGATGTCTTATGGCCCAGAGAAAAGACTAGAAAATAAGCTTTATTTATCATGTGTCTCTTATGTGCTGAGCACTATTTATTTATTAGATTATATATATATATATATTATTTCATTTAATTCTCACAGTGATCCTACTGGCCAGGATACTATCTCTCTTTTACAAATAATGCTAAGGAGGCTCAGAGACATCAGTGAGGTTTCCAAGGTCACACAGCTAGTATAAAAGAGCAACAGTATTGATCCAGTTCTGACTCTGAAGGTAAAGTTTTCTGCACTAAGCCACATGACCTCCCAGTTATTAGCCTTGCTAATAAAATGAACACTGATCACATTTTCCCCCTAAGCATACCTCATATTTTCATGGGAGTCCTGACACAAGTTTATAGCCTCGCTTTCAAGGTTTTAGAATAGGATCCATACATGTTGTGGACATAAATTTGGAAAAAGTTTCATGAAACAATACCTACCATTATTGTGATGGGATTCTGATTCTTTTCCCCTTAAAATCATAAATTCACTTCCAAACCCACCAATGGGCCCTGCCATTAGCAAAAACTGCACTGGAGCTACAGTAAATAAGCCCCGTTTACCATCAGGGGTGACATCCACCCTAACTGACAAGTGCTGGGGCTGCAGGCTGATTGGACAGGACTGAAGAGAAGAGCAGGTCGGAGGTGCCCAGCATCCAGAGCTCCCCAGCACACCCAACAAGGCTGGTGCCAAGGCTGTGGAACTGCCCAGAGAAAGGCTCTGAAGAAAGGAGAGTGCCACGCTCTGCCAGGGAGACCTCAGATAAAACCTAGCATTCCAGGCCAGAGATCCAAGAAATGCAAAGAAGATGCCTGCAAATCCTGAGGCCTAGGAGAGAAATCCTAGCCGACCTGATAAATACCTTTCTCACTCTGCTGAGGCTCTTCCCAACTCAGATTTGCCAGTGGGGAGGTGGATCCATTGAGAAGTCGGCCTCATATCCCAAGGGTCCAGGCCTTTTTGTTTAAAACAACAACAACAACAAAACACTGAGCACCCCAAATGGCTTGTGGAGCTAAACAGAAGGGGACTGCCATCTGTACTTGTTGTTCAGAATAAAAAATAAAAAATAAATCAACAACAACAAAAACATGTAGGCTTTTCCTGAACGGTTGCTGTTGATCCTTGTTCTAGGTTTCTTTTTGACTTTCAAAGACAGAAATAGGGGAGTAGGAAGGTGATAGCAGGATTTAGTATAGTAACATAAGCACTACCAGCAAATCAATCCTTACATTCGGGAATGAACTCTGCCTTAGAAACAGTCATGGGATTTGACCAGTGATTTTGCTTCTAGGAAATATTTAGAAAATAATAATCAGAAATAAGTAAAAAACACAAAGATTTGAATATTAATTGCAGCATTATTTATATAATGTGGAAACAACCTAGATGTCCAATGAAAGGGGCTTGGTTAAATAAATTTTGGTCCATCCTTATACTTGGTTACTATTATGCGACTATCAAATTGTTATGAATAATAAATTTAATGCCCATGTAATATTCATAATATCTTATTGTGACAAAAACAATTTCAGAAGGATACACTGGTTAAAAAAAGTGTATAGGTGAGTCCAAAAAATATTAAAAATATTAGAAGAATATATTTAAAAATATTAATAGTAGCCCGGCCGGCATACTCAGTGGTTGAGCGTCCACCTATGAACCAGGAGGTCACAGTTTGATTCCCGGTCAGAGTACATGCCGGGTTGTGTGCTCGATCCCCAGTAGCTGGTGTGCAGGAGGCAGCCAATCAATGAATTTCTCTCATCATTGATATTTCTATCTCTCTCCCTCTTCCTTACTCTCTGAAATCAATAAATATATTAAAATATTAATAATATTCATTTATGGTGAAAGGTAATCATTTTCTCCCTATACTCTTCAATATTTCCCCAGTTTTGTACAATCAATTTATATTATTTTTAAAATTAGAATAAAAAAACTCTAAATTTTTTGTTTGTGTAGCTACAGGACTTGACTAAACATCTCTCTTGCACTAAAAAAAAAAACTGAACTTATTGGGGTGACATTGGTTAATGAAATGATATAGGTTTCAGGTGTACAATTCTATATAAAAATTCAAAATTTTAAGAGAAGAAATTAGTTAATAAAAGACTCAAAGATTCAGATCATTTTAAAAAATTCAGACTTCATTACTCTAGAAACTCTTCCCTACAAGGAAATATACAACATCTATAAAGATCATGCATATTTATTCTAGCCCTAAAGTCGCCAAAGCATCTCCAAGGTGACTGCCCTTATAACACAAATCAGAATCAGGTAACTGTCTACTTGAGAACTTGTACCTCTCATCTCTACTGATGTGTCTTCCTTAGTAGCTATTCCTTCTTTCCCCATAATTGGGTCCTGAATCATCATCTGTTTACTTCTGGGCTCTCCTAGGGCCTCAGTGGCCAACTCCCTGTGGAGTTTTAACCTTTGCCTCTATGTAAATGACCCTAAGATTCCCTTTCAGTCTTAGGCTCTATCCTGGACCCCAACACTTACCAGTTTCTCTGGCTCACCGGTTTGCTCTCTAAACCACACCTCTTTCCAATTTCCTTCCTTGCCAACTTCCTACACTGCCTCCAGTTCTAGGGGTCTGATTCCCCTTCTTCTTTTCTCTCACATCGAATTCTATAACATCTATGTCACACTACTTTTGAATCACTTTCTTTTATTTTTTCCCCCCATTTTATTGCCCCCAACTCTATTCTGCCATTTATTATTTGGTGGTTTAGAATGGAGGTTTTGGAACTAGACATCCACGGGTTAAAATCCTGGCCCTGGCACTAGCTAGCAGTGACACCTTGGGCAAAGTGAATTAACCTCTCTGAGCCTTAGCTGATTCTGTAAAATGTATAGCACCCTTTCAAAGGGGGAGCTGTGAGTTTAAAATAGCTCATAACAGAGCTGAGCCTCGTATGTAAATTGCTTCAAATACTGTAAATGATCAACCGATTGCTGGCTGTTTATTTTAGGTTACTTTTTAAAATTGGCATTGATTTTTTCCTAATGAAACAAAGGCCACTGCTTAAAAACTTCCCATTTAATTACAATATTGTCTTCCAAGTTAATGACAGTATCTTTACCAGCCTTCAGGGCCCTCCCTAATAAGGCGAATTTCTCTCTTGCTTGCCCTCCCCGCTGTTTTCCTAATTTCCAATCAAACTGGACCTTGTACTGTCCTACCTTCAAGCCTCTGGTCACACTTTCTTTTGGTTGTAGTGTCCTCACGCCTTCTCTCCCGCCTGTGACCCCTCCCACCCCCGCTGCTAAAATCCAACCTGTCCTTTAAAACCTTCCCAAACTTTATTAATTCTCAACTTGATGAGCTTTCTTTCATTTTTGAATTCTGTTGCTCTTGGTTGTCCTTTCTAATGGCTTTTATGGTGTTACAAATATAACAGCAATATACTAGTATGTATTTTATAACCTATCTAAATATATTACAAATTATGTTGTCTTACTCATCTTTGTTTCTCTAGCTTTCACCCATCATAGGTACTTAATAAATGTTAGGGGAATGTGAAGATCATGTTCAATTTTCTGTACACACCTATCACATTGTTGATATTGTTTTAATACCCTATGTCCAGAATTCCCTTCCCTTCATGGATTAATTACATTCTAGAATGCTGACTTAAGCAGCATGGAGCAAAACATATAGTCATGTTATCACTTTTGTTGGTCAAAATCAGTTGATACTGGCAACTTCATGTGGTTTAATTCTGTTTGGGTTGGCCCCTATCCCGATGTCTTTGGGCAACGTTTTTATGATCAGCTGTTTTAACAAATTTTCTTTTTTTGCTTTTTACTGTGTGAGGTTCAGAAGCTTGTAAACACCTTTGTTTTAACTCATGTATATTATGAAAAATCTTTAACGTCAAAACAATAATGCCAAATTTCTAAATGGCTGTATTTGTGTGGCAACAAAGTTGCTTTTTGAGGTTAACATATATTTTTCCCTACATATTACCAAATATCACAAAAGTTTATAAACTCCCCCCAAATATTATTATCCTTGTGTAGATATTTACTTTGACACCAAAAAACATGTGCTTATTGAATTCAATGAATTCAATCTAAGTTTTAGATTTGGATGAGAGCAGTTTGGATGGGCATGAAAGGACTCCAGATGCAGTGTGGGGGACGTGAACTCCGTGTGAGGCTAGGAGTGCCCAAACGGGGAAGTAAAGCAGGCCAACCTGCAAGGCCCAGGAAGGGCCTACTGCCCTGTCCCACGGTCACTCCCACTCATTGCTGTGGTTCCTAGTACCATCACTTTCCCTCTCTCCCTCCTCCCCCTCCTCTACCCCTTTCTCTCTCAACAATAGTTCCAGCTCCACAAACACAGAGCTTAAAGCACCTCATTCATGGGATTTATACTTGCCAAGTGGCTTTGGGGAACAAGCTTTTCTCAAGCCCAGACATCAAAAGGCACTCATTTAAGCACTTGAGGGAGAAATAGTAACTGAGGAAATTCATTATCTCATCCCAAGCAGAAAAATGGATTTTGTGAGGCTATCTCTATGGTTTCCTGCCTTTTAAAAGACAGTCTCTTGCCCAGCCAGCATGGTTCAATGGTTGAGCTTCAACCTATGAACCAGGAGGTCACAGTCTGATTTCTGGTTAGGGCATATGCAGGCTCCATCCCCAGTGGGGGACATGCAGGAGGCAGTCGATCAATGATGATTCTCTCTCATCATTGATATTTATATCTCTTTCTCCCCCTCTCCCTTCCTCTCTGAAATCAATACACACACACACACACACACACACACACACACACACACACACACATAGAGTCTCTTGACTGTCTTTTTTAACCTTTCCTAAAGAAATGTAAACTTTTTGCAGACAGAAACTGTATCAGAGGGTGGCATATCATCTTCAAAAGCTTTGTGTTTATTAGTGACAATTGGAAGACTCAAAGAACATTTTTATGTGGCTATAAATTCTTCAGTGACTAAAACTGAACTTCGTATCTTTTTCAAAGGGATTTTTGGGTGGAGCAAAAATAATACAAATGAGATTAGAAGAGGAACTACTAGAGCAATAGAAGGAAAGGATGCCAGAAAGGGGGAAGGGGGAGGCTAAAGAAGTGGAAGCCAGTGCCAAAGTGGAGACTCAGAAATGCTCCTTGAGTCTTTCTAACATCTGAGAAAGGTACCTGAGGGAGTTGATGGACCTTAATTGCAAGGGTTAGATGCTATGTACATCCAGAAAGACTTATAAGAAAGAATTTACATGACAATCTCCAAAAGCTGAAAGATTTGGAGAGAACCCAAGGCAGAAAACCTGCATTTTTCTAAAGAGCGATGCCAATCACATCATAGCTTAGAACTACAAGACTCAAGGACAGCTGAGCGGAGCAAAGTCAGTCTCCAAAGGAAGGAAAGCTACTGTCTTACTCATTAGCCAATATTCCAGCTCCGTTAACATGTTCTAAGTCTTAAATGCGCTACTATAGACACATATTAGTGCCACAAGCCTTAGGTTAACATTTCAGTTGTAGGTGAGAAAGAACTGATGTTTAGACACCTGAAGGAGCTCTTTCAGATGAAACTTTCGCTTACTTAGAAAAATCCTAAATTCAATTCAATCCCTTTCCCTTCCTCTCTTCTCTCCCTTTCTGTTCATTGTCTCAGAAATTAAAACACACACACACACACACACACACACACACACACACACACACACACACACAGAACCAGGTATTAGGAAGATGGTAAAAGTAAGAGCAACATGGAGCTTCCATTATCAGAGTGAGAAGGCAGTGTTGTTCAGGCTGTAAGTGTCTGGGGGCCGAGATGGGAGGGCAATCGGAAACTAATATTTACTGGGCATTTGCCATGTGCTAGGCACCATTACTATTCTCAAAGCAAGTCCTTGGAGTGGGTGCTACTTTCCTATTTTACAGAAGAGGAAATTAAGGTTGCCTAGGGCCCTAGGCTAACCCAGTTAGTCCCCCCGGCTCCAAAGCCCTTTTCATGATGCCCTGCATGATGTCTCCTTCTAGTCTTTACTTTGGCACTAAAAAACAATATTGACAGCCCTGCCCAGTTTGGCTCAGTGGATAGAGTGTCGGTTTATGGACTGAAGGGTCCTGGGTTTGATTCAGGTCAAGGGGATGCAGGCTCCAACCATTGTAGGCTGGTTCCCTGCCCTGGTTGGGGCACATGTGGGAGGCAACCAATCGATGTGTCTCTCTCACATCGCAATGTTTCTGTATCTCTGTCTCTTCCCCTCCCTTCCACTCTCCTTAAAAAGCAATTGAAAACCCTACCTGATTTGGCTCAGTGGATAGAGTTTCGGCCTGCAGACTGAAGGGTCCCAGGTTCGATTCCAGTCAAGGGCACATGCCCGGGTTGCAGGCTTGATCCCCAGTAGGGGGCGTGCAGGAGGCAGCCAATCAATGATTCTCATCATTGATATTTCTATCTCTCCTTCTCTGAAATCAATAAAAATGCATTTTTAAAAAATCAATGGAAAAATATCCTTGGGAGAAGATTAACAGCAACAACAAAATTACATCCAGCAATCACAAAAAGCTACCCTCCAAAGGTAGCAAAATGACAGCTATAGCAAACATGGTGCAACCATGCCCTGATCGGTTTGGCTCAGTGGATAGAGCATCGGCCTACGAACTAAAGGGTCCCGGGTTCGATTCCAGTCAAGGGCATGTACCTTGGTTGCAGGCACATCCCCAGTAGGGGGTGTGCAGGAGGCAGCTGATCAGTGTTTCTCTCTCATCAATGTTTCTGACTCTCTATCCCTCTCCCTTCCTCTCTGTAAAAAATCAATAAAAAATATTTTTTAAAAAATGGTGCAACTACTGCCTTCTTCTAAGGTCCATGTGGGAAAGGAGAAAACTGATGTTCTTTACTGAGTATTGAGGAGAAGCCACAATGGAATGGAAGACAGTGAATGTAGCCAAGGGGCAGCACCCCAGCACTTTTTACCTAAAGTCAAGTGGACCAAGTAGGCACAAAAAACTCACTTCACTCTTTTTATATATATACACTAGAGGCCTGGTGCACAAAATTCATGCACGGGGTGGGGGGAGGGGCGGGCGCGGGTCCTCTCAGCCCAGCCTGCTCCCTCTCCAATCCAGGACCACTGGCTTCTAACTGCTCACCTGCCTGCCTGCTTAATCACCCCTAACTGGCCCCCCTGCCAGCCTGATAACCCCTAACTGCCCCTCCTGCCAGCCTGGTCACCCCTAACTGTCCCCCCGCCACCAGCCTAGTTGCTCCTTACTGCCCTCCCTGCTGGCCTGGTCACCCCCACTGCCCCCCGTGCTGGCCTGGTCACCTCCAACTGCCCCCCTGCTGGCCTGATCGCCCCATGCAGCCTGCTGTTCAGTCGATTGGTCATCCCTCACTAATCCTCCTGCCAGCCCGATCACCTCACGCAGCATGCTGTTTGGTTGTTCATCTGGTTGTTTCAGTCGTGACGGCCCCTGGCTTTTTATATATTAGGATTTAAATTGATTTCAGAGAAGAAGAGGGAGAAAGAGATAGAAACATCAATGATGAGAAAGAATCACCATTCAGCTGCCTCCTGCACCCCCCCACTGGCGACCGAACCTGAAACCCAGGCATGTGCCCTGACTGGGAACTGAACTGTGACCTCCTGGTTCATAGGTCAATGCTCAACCACTGAGCCACACTGTCTGAGCCACACTTCATTCTTAGAACAGTCCCTCATCATTCTGAGTCTACCAGGGCTTGGGAACTTGGCATTGCTTTATGATGGCCCTGAGACACAGGACTTCATTTACCTTTGCATTCATCATTACAACTTTTCATGGTGCTCTCAAGCTCAGCTGCTTGGCCTAGAAACCTGAGTTTCATCATTGATTCCTCCCTTTCCCCAACTTCTACAATCAACAAATCATCAAGTTCTGAGGATTCTCCCTCTCTAATTGATATTTCTGATCTAACACTTCCCTCCATTTCAAAGGCCACCACATTAGTTGAAGCCACTATCTCCTGCTTGGTCTACTCCAGTGCTTTCTAACAACCTAATACGCCTGGCCTTAGCTTTAAAAAACTCCAAGTGATTTTTCTAAAGTAAATATAGTATGATCATGATATTCCCCTACTTTAAAAATCCCTCTATGACTTCCCATTGCCTTCAAGAGAATGTTCAAACTCCTTAGCAAAGCATCCTAGCCATTCGTCGTCAGTCCCTGCTTTTCTCCAGCCCCATGCTCCAAGCTCCAAGCTGCCACCATCTTTAACCATCAGGAGGTGCTGAAACGTATATGCTTCCTCAGTCAGGAAAATCCTCCCCCGATCCAACTCCTGCTTGTCTTTCAGTTTGAGCCCAACCATGGGTGGCGCTCCTCTAAATGCTCCCACGGCATTCTGAGCCCACTCCTCTCTTGGCCTGCAACTGCCTGAGTCTGTAGCGTTCTAGGTTTCAAACCCCTCAAGGGCAGGGTGGCTTTAGTCACCATTTTTCGCAACATCTCGCCTAGTGCCTGGCCTATAGGAGTCACTCAATCCATGAGTAAATGCTTAAGTATGATAAATTGGGAAAGTAATGAAGAGATATGAGTCTAATCATGACTTTGAACCAACTACTGTATAACTTGTTACTGAAATTCACAGTAAAACCAAATGCTGAGTCTCCACATTCTTCGAGGAGGATCTTCACCTTGCTCCTCACTCACCATCCCACACCAACTGCTACCCTCTCCCAGCGATCAGGATGAGCATAAAAGTTGTTCTGTCTTTTTTTCCCAACATTTTAAAAAATGACAAGGAAGTGGAAATACACAGTGTAATATTTAATTCTGTAGATGACTCTTGTTCCAGGTGATAAACAGCAAGGAGGATACACAGCCAAAAATTCTCTCAAAGATTTGTAAACATGTAAAAAGTGGGAGACAGGTATTCATGTGGCAAAGATTTGGGAGAAAAGACTTCAAATGAATTCATAAGATGATGGACTCTGAACTCCTACTTAGAACACAGGAAAGGCATCTTGGAGACATGTGGCAGCCCCAAAAGGCAATCCAATGAGCTGCTGCCATCACAAAGCCACCACACTGTGTGGGATGGTGAGGAAGCATACAGAAAACACCCTAACCCTGACTTAAGTACATGCTATTTTCTTCAGCGCTAAGGTCCTGAGGTTAATAAAAGAGAAGGATAACAAAATAAGAGCAATGACTATCTAAATAAAAGTATATGTACTGTAAAGAAAATGAAAGACAGTAGATCTGCAATCAGTAAAGCTCAAGAAAAAGAGGGAGTATAAAGTTAATTCAGTCATATAAAGCACAGATAGGATGAACCTATGAGACCAGAAATTGCAGTGCTCCTTAAAGTGTGACCAAAATAATTTAGGGACAACTGCGGGGAAAATACTATTCTACAACAGTATTTAAAATGCTATTTTCTATTTATTATGAAAGGGGATTTATTGGATTTTAAAAGTTATCCAACTCTTCTCCCCACCCCAAAGCTTTAGATGAAGGAAGTAGGCCCGTAAGTGCCTTGCCCAGGGTCATATACCACCTCTGCCATAAGGTGATATGGCATGACTAAAGCCATGACTCCTAACTCCTAGCCTAACCAATGTTCTTTCCTTTAGATTATTTAATATAAATACACCGTGACAGATGATTGAAGCTCCAAATAGAGAAGTTAGATACAAGGCCAGATGAATAAGGTATTGTTAAGGAAAGCAGAAGGTTGTGTGGAATAACCCTGAAAGTTTGATGCCAACACGGTAGAGAGGAACAATGTTTTCTCACAAAATCATCCTTAGTGCCACAGTCAGAGGCAGGAGACTGTCTGGATAATCTGCTGATCTAAATTGATTTGAGTTTCTCACTTAGAGCACTCAGTTCCTGAACTCGAATGAATGACCCATACGGTCTGGATGGCAGAGTACAGGCTGGTTCACTTTGCTGCACTCCCTTCAAGGTTGGATGTCCAAGCCAATTCTAGGCACCCTTGGAGTATTGAGATCAATGGAATCCTACTAACATTTGCATGGTGGGGAGGGGAGACGGCTGCCAATGGAAGTGGTATGGAGGATGGGAGGGCTATCCATCCCAGAAAGCTCTACTGCTGCTTCTGCTGGGAGTCCGGTAATCAAAATGCTGGGTACCTAGGGAGACTGGGAAAGGGAACTATCTTAAGTATTCTAGTCCTCCCCTTTTGGCTGCAGAAGCAAGAGAAAATAAAGCAGGGGAACCTGTTGAACAAGACCATCAAGACTGCTCTCTTGTTGTTGAGACCTCCCCCTGCTAGCAGCAGCCTGATGGTTCTTCCTTCCTAGCAGAGGAGGGCAAGGACCAAAGACCTGAGCAAACAGGATGCCTATTTGCCAAGATCTCGAGGGAAGTGCTGGGGAATGCTGTGTGAGGGACAAGCTTGAGCGCTGTCCTTCTGGGCTGGGGTGACGTATGTAAATGCCTGAACAACACAATCAGGGGAAGAAAAGGAAGCTGCTCAAACAAGCATTCTGCTGCAGAGGTGTGCGGCACAGGGATCAGATTCCAAAGCTTGGTCCCAGGCGGGGAAAAAAGCCCCATATCACCTTTTCTTCATGCTTGCCTTCTTTCCCCTGGCTCATTTTAATGAAAAGATGGTTCTAATGGAAGAAAAAGGGGTATAAGGAATATGACAGTGAGAAACCTGAGTAATCTGAGCTTGGACCTGAAAGGCAAGATCAACGCAGGTGAGTGGGAGGCGTGCGAGCGCCTGTTTCTGGGAGCGATCTCGGTGTCCTTCCCTTCGACACCCTGCAGAATGAGGAAGTGGCTGTTTCCAACTACCTACAACCTCTATACACTAACCACCTGTGCTGCACAGAGGCCTGAGTTTTGCATTTAGCACTTTGCTTTGATGTTTTCTTCTTCAAGGAAGGGGATAAAATCGGACCACAGGAAATGGCTTTGTTGGACACAGTTCTTTAAGTGGTGACCTGTGAGACACCTTTTCACACATTCTCCTCAGGAAGGGACCAGGACTCATGTGAATTTAGATAGAAATTTGCAGAAAAAATAAGCATCTGAACTGAATTCTGACTTGGTGATTTCTACTAACCTATGTATAAACTTTGTGTCACTCAGTATCTAAGGCATACAGTATTTATCTTTTCATTGTAGGAATGAAGCCAAATGGCTTTTCCCCTTATTATTTTCCCCCTTCGTCTTTCTAAGAGCTGCCATATCTATTTTATTTTATAGTGTAAAAAACGTTGCATTTGGTATTCCATAAAGGGGAAATGGAAAAATTTATTAAAAAGTGCAGAAAAATAGTACCGCTTGCTTAGAAAATAAGATGTAGGAACTGTTAAGAATGGGAAAACACCAGCTACTATGGCAGGGAGAAGACATTTTTGCCAAATTTAGACTCCACTTGAAAATCACAGTTCTAAGTTTAGAACTGAACTAAAAAACTTGAGCTCACATTGCATTTGGCATTGGTTAAAAAAATTCTAAGATACTAATTAGAGGGGGAAAATGTATTCTCTTAGTAGTTCTAGGAGCTGGGAATTGTTTTCAAACAAATTCTTTATTGGCTCAATGGATGGGCCTGCAATTAGAAAAGAAACATTTTTTTTCTAATTAAGTTTTCCTGACAAAATAATGATTTAAAACTGAGGGGGGAAACATTTTGCCAAAGTCTTTAGGGAGTTATAGAATTGTTTGTAACCTTTGGACCTGACCGAATATACCAGGTGGTTGTACAAACTTTGTTTATATACTCAATTGTGTCCAAAACAGAAGTATATTCTATTACTGGTGAACTTTATTATTCTTTTTAATGTTTTTACTGATTTTAGAGAGAGACGAAGGGAGAGGGATAGAGCGATAGAAACATTGATGAGAGCCTGGCTGGCATGGCTTAGTGGTTGAGTATTGACTTATGAACCAGGAGGTCATGGTTTGATTCCCAGTCAGGGCACATGCCCGGGTTGTGGGCTCAATTCCCAGTAGGGGGCATGCTGGAGGCAGCCGATCAATGATGAATCTCTCTCATCATTGATGTTTCTCTCTCTCTCTCTCTCTCTCTCTCTCTCTCTCTCTCTCTCTCTCTCTCCTTCCTCTCTGAAAGGAGAGGATGTTAGTGTTGCTAACATCTCAGGAAATTTTTCTGTCAATATTTTTGTGTGTGTTTTTTTTGCTTTTACTGCTGCTTGTTATTTTTAAATGCATACAGTAAGTCACCAGGGGTCTTAAGAAGGTTAATGATAGCAACAAAGTGAAAAGCAAAGTTGTGAGAACAACAATAGAGCTTAAAAAAGAAATAATTGCAGCCCAACTGGCATGGCTCAGTGGTTGAGTGTTAACCTATGAACCTGGAGGTCATAGTTTGATTTCTGGTCAGGTCACATGCCTGGATTTTGGGCTCAATCCCCAAGGTGGGGTGTGCAGGAGGCAGCTGATCAATGATTTTCTTATTATTGATGTTTCCATCTCCCTATCCTTTCCTCTCTGAAATCAATAAAAATATATTTAAAAAATAATTACAAAGTATGATAGAGGTGCTCGCGTGTCTGATTTAGCTACCAAGTATGAAATGGCAAAATTGACAGTTAGTACAATTTAATACATAAAAAGGCCACCAAGAGTGCTGATGTTGCTAGGGGTGTAAAAATGCTCACAAAACAACAATCACAGACAATTGAAGAGGTAAAAAAATTGTTGTTGATTTGGGTAAACGAAAAGCAGTTAGCCAGTGATAGCATTTCAGAGGCAATGATATGTAAAAAAGTGAAGATGCTGCATATTGATCTCCTGAAAGACAACCCTGGAACTAGTGCTGAAAGTGATTTACTTAAGGCTAGAAGGGGGTGGTTCAATAAATTTTAGAAAAGACATGGCATTCATAGTGTAGTGAGGCATGGGGAGGCTGCCAGTTCTAACTAAGTAGCTGTTGATAATTTCATGACAGAATTTCAAGAATACGTACAGGCCAAGGGATTTGTTCCCCACAAGTATTCAATTGTGATGAGACAGGTCTCTTCTAGAAGAAATGCCAACGAGAACCTATATTACACAGAAGTCATTGCCAGGACACAAGTCAATGAACGATAGGCTGATGTTATGGTTGTATGGGATTATGAGTAGAGACTTTAAATTGAAGCCTTTACTCATCTACCAGTCTGAAAACCCGTGAATTTTCAAGAAAATAATGTCATGACAAACAAGTTGAATGTGATGTGGAGAGCTAATAGCAAAGCTTGGGTAACCAGGCAATTTTTTATTGAGTGGATTAGTTTAGTGCTTGCCTCAAGTGTGAAGAAATAGCTCTGGGAAAAACAATTGCCACTCAGGGCACTTCTTGTAATGGACAATGATTCTTCCCACCCTCTAGGCATGGAGGCCGAGAGTTCGAGAGTTCGTGAAAGAGTACAGCTTTAGCCCTAGCTGGTTTGGCTCAGTAGATAAAGTGTTGGCCTGCGGACTGAAGGGTCCCAGGTTCAATTTCAATCAAGGGCACATGCTGGGGGTGGGGGGTGGGGGGGTGTGGGGGAGCCTCGATCCCCAGTAGGGGGTGTGTAGGAGGTAGCCTATCAATGATTCTCTCTCATCATTGATGTTTCTGTCTCTCCCTCTCCTTTCCTCTCTGAAATCAATAATTAATATATATATATATATATATATATATATATATATATATATATATATATATATATATATATATATATATATACAGCTTTATCACTGTTAGGTTCTTGCCACCTAACACAACTCCTCTCACCCAGCCCATGGACCAGCAGGTCATTTTTAATTTTAAGAAACAAAGGTACCCTTTCAAAGGTGTTTTGAGGTGATCTCTGAAACTAATTTAACCCTCAAGGAGTTCTGGAAGGAACATGTTAATATCCTCACTTGCTTGAGGCTCACAGACAAAGCATGGGGAGAAGTGTATTCCAGGACCATGCAATCAGACTGGAAGAAATTGTGGTCTGAGTCTGTTGCTGAAAGAGACTTTGAGGGCTTTGAGGATGAGCCTGTTCTGTTGTGGAGGATATTGTGTCTCTGGGCAAGTCCAAAGGCTTGGAGGTGGGTGATGATGACAATGATGATGTGGGGGAGTTGGTGGAGGACCACAGCCCTGAGCTGACCACTGAGGAGCTCCAAGACCTTCAGAGGGAGCAGCAACAGATGGCAGTTGAGGAGCTCTCTTCAGAGGAAGAGGAGGGAAGGGAGGATACTTCTACTTCACTAATTGGGAAATGAGAAATGCAAAGATTTATTAAGAAACTAGAGGCCCAGTGCACGAAATCTGTACACTGGTAGGGTCCTTAGCCGCTGCCAGCTGCCAGCTGGGTACTCCCTCCCTTCCCCCCTGGTTGAACTCCCGGTCGAGGGGACAATTTGAATACTACACTTTTATTATATAGGATATCACCCTCCCTGGCTGGTGTGGCTCAATGGTTGAGTCTTGACCTATGAACCAGAAAGTCACAGTTGGATCCCAGTCAAGGCACATGCCTGGGTTGCAGGCTCCATCCCCAGTGTGGGATGTGCAGAAGGCAGCCAAATCAATGATTCTCTCTCATCATTGATGTTTCTATCTCTTTCCTTCTCTGAAATCAATATATATATATATATATATCACCCCAACAAAGAAGTAGCAAAACCATTCCATAAACTTGTTAAATGACAATGCAGTATTTCACTTCAGGCAAGTGTTAAGACGCAGGCAAAAATCATTGGATAGGTTTGAATGAGATAGAGGCCCAGTGAGCCCGAAGCAAGTTCTAGTGGAGAAAAGAGAGAAAGAAGCCCAGAACAGCTTCCTGACATTTTCATGGAAGGGGACTCCCCTTCCAAAGAGTAACATTCTGCCATCCCTCCTCTCTGTATTCAGGCATCAATAGCTCTCAACATTAAAGGTAAGTTCTAGTGTATGTGTAAATTTTCCTTTTTTACTATATATTTCATTTCTTTTTTAATTTTCATTTACATTTTACTTCCTTTTTATTTTTTTAAATATATTTTATTGATTTTTTACAGAGAGGAAGGGAGAGGGATAGAGTTAGAAACATCGGTGAGAGAGAAACATCGATCAGCTGCCTCCCCTTTTTATTTTTTAAAGTGTTTATCTGTAGATTAAACAGTGCACTAGACATGTACTGTACATAAGAAAGGTTAAAACAGGTCTGGAATGGATTAATTCAATTTATATTATTTCTAATGGGGGGGGAAATGATTAGGTTTTCAAGCAAATTGCTTCTTTTTAAATTTTTTAAAAATTGATTTCAGAGAGGAAGAAACCTCAGTGATGAGAATCATTGATTGGCTGCCTCCTGCATGGCCCATGTTGGGGATCAAGCCTGCAACCCAGACATGTGCCCTTGACTAGAATCGAACCTGGGAACCCTCAATCTGCAGGACAATGCTCTATCCACTGAGCCAAACCGGCTAAGGCAGCAAATTGCTTCTTGAACAGCCTTCCAGAAGGAATTAAGTTTGAGAACCAAGGTTCCACTGTAATCCACTAAAATTTATTTTCAGATTTTGTCTCTTCTACTATTATGTCTTCAAAAGTGCTCTCAAAAATTCTTGTTTATAATAAACAATCTTTTGGACCTGTTTCCTTCTTTCCTTTGGTCATTATATCTAGATAAATGGCAGGAAATAAGAGAGAGAAACTTCATGGTAACAGAAAGTATTTCTTGAACCTCTGTGAAGTGGGATGGGCACTATTCTCAGACGGTGGTTAAATCCATTTTCTGTAAAGCATTTGCTTTTCTTGGATTCTAGAGATAAAAGAGAGGCTCACACAACTACCCCAATGCCAGGAACGCATGGCCAGTGATCCTGGTGCCCTGAAAGATGACTTTATGTGGCATGAATAGGAACAAGAAAAAGCTGGGTAGTTTGCCAATGTCCAGATTCCTGCTTGTTTTTGCAGAGAAGTTTTGGATCCTTAAGCTGTCTTTCAGGCATTTTCAATTCTTTATCCTGTAAATTATTCCACAGAAATAATACATGAATAAATTTAGTGTTGCTAACAATTAGGTCCCCCAAATACTTTGTTCCATTGACCAAATCTAAACCAAGTTTTCCTACTTTCCACTGCATTATAAATATAGGTCTTGGCTGTAATTCTACCCCATATGAAATATGTATTTCAATCAATAACTTAGGAATTGATGACCAAACTTGACAGTGGTAGTTAAGCTTTCCTGAAGAGAGATGCTTTACTCTGTGGGCTGGGCTGGATCAATGATTCTTCTCATCATTGATCTCTCTCTCTCTCTCTCTCTCTCTCTCTCTCTCTCTCTCCCTTTTCTGAAATGAATGAATGAATATATATATATATATATATATATATATATATATATATATTTGAAATAAGCCAAATTTAAATAAGTAAATAAATAAATAAATAAAGAGAAGCCAAATCACAAAAAGGTTATGAACTGTGTGGATCAATTTATTAAAAAAAAAAAAAAAAAAAAGGCCAAGCAGGTTACAGCTATCTAGTAAATCACAAAATCCTATCTTCTGTAATTTAAGAGTAAATGGTTTACATTTCTCCTCCCCAACCAGAGGGTAAATAACATAAATCACCCTAGTTAGGGTGATAGATAATAGGAATCAAATTCATGCCTTTTGCGCCAACCACACCCAAGGACAGATGAAGTTAAGGGAATCAATCTCATTTTGGAGCATCAGAATAAAGCTTTATTGAGATGTTCCCCTAAGACTTCCCCTGAACTCCCAGTCATTAAAACCCTCAGGACAAGGACCGAGGGTGTGTTCTCCCTCCCATGAGCATGCCGATGCTTTTCCCTTTCCCCTCTTCTTCTTCTTTTTTAAAACATTTTTTTTTTATTGATTTAAAAGAGAGGAAGAGAGAGATAGAAACATCAATGATGAGAGAGAATCATGGATCAGCTGCCTCCTGCTTGTCCCCAACTGGGGATCAAGCCTGCAACCCGGACATATACCCTGACTGGGAATTGAACCATAACTCCTGGTTCATGGGATGATGTTCAACCACTGAGCCACACTGACAGGGTACATATCTCCTAAACTCTAAGAATTCCCATAAGAATTGCAATCAGGGGAGCAATGGGAAGCAGCAGCTCGTCCGGGGCTAACCCCCTAAATCTACCAAGGCCCCCTCTGCTCTGACTTTCCAGTGAGCCAAAGTAGCCCCGCCTTGGCTCTCTCCTGTTGCTTCTTCTATCCTAAGCCCTTCCTTATTTCAATGTCCCCATATTAATAAACATACGCTTGCCCAGCTGGCGTAACTCAGTAGTAACTCAGCTGCCTCCTGCATGCCCCATATTGGGGATCGAGCCAGCAACCCGGACATGTGCTCTTGACTGGAATGGAACTTGGGACCCTTCAATCCACAGGCTGACGCTCTATCCACTGAGCCAAATCTGCTAGCGTGAGTATGATATTCTAATTAAAGGAATTTGATCGCTTGAATGGCCACAGGTTAAATGTGAAAGTCGCCATCAATACAAAAGCTAGGAGCCTTAGTCAAATTATATGCTTTTTAAGTTAAATATATATATATATGTACTAGTAAACTATGGGTGTGAGCATATCTATGGACATCTTCATGCATCTTAATAATCTGGAACAAGAGTTATTTACTCGAGGTTTGGGATCATCTGCAAATGTGTATGTTTTTCTAATGCAAAGATTCATCACTTTCATCAGATCCTTAAGGGGTTTATGGCCAAAAGGTTTATTAGTAAGAACCATTATTTTAGAGGAAAGATGAGATTAAAATCAAGATATTATTACTTTATATATTTATGAATGCATTAAATAAAAATTGCAAGTAACTTCCATTTCAGCAAACAGCAAGAAAAGTAATGTCCAATATTGTAAATAGTTGCAACAGGATTAGTAAGCATGTTTAAGCACTAATATAGCCCTGGCAAGTGGGCTCAGTTGGTTGGAGCATTGTCCTGTGCACCAGAAGGTCTTGGGTTCAATTCCTGGTCAGGGCGCAAGGTTGTGGGCTCAATCCCCAGTCAGGGTGCATACCAGAGACAACCTATTGATGCTTTTCTCTCACATTGATGTTTCTCTCTCTCTCCCTCCCTCTCTAAAAATTCAATTTAAATAAATAAATTAATATAAATAAAACAAACTTATTAGGGAGGGGGAAGTTCAAACACAGACTTTAACCTAGATTGCAATCTACCAATAAACTTACTTCCACTACTTTTTCAAAAGACTTCAATCAGGTAATTTTAAGGCAATACCAAATATAAGTAGATTGCCATTTAACATAGTTCCTCAGTTAGAGCATCTCATTTTCTTATATTAGTAAGAAAAATAAATTATTCTACATGCTTTATAACAAACTGAATAAAAGAAATAGTGTGGAAACTCCTTTTGTAACCAAATTTGCAGCCAAAAATCAACTTCAGAGCCTGAATTTTTAAAGCCATGACCCATTCAGAGGATTCCAAGAATAGTTCTCTAATTGCTGAAAAGCATCTCTTCCATAAACCTATTTTGGAAATAAATGGAATTTGAAAAATTAGCAAGTTTGAGAGTGCTATACACAAACCTACAAGTTATTGTACTATTTGTTTTGTTACATTTAAAATGTAACTTATTTATCCATTCATTTGAAAAATACTTATTGAATCTGTGTTATATGTAGGCACTGAACTAGGTGCCAGAGTTACAGTAGTGAACAAAACAGACCAAAAACTATATTAATACAACAATCTTGCTCACTGTAAAGCATTCAGCTACAAAAACATGTAGAATACAAACTCAGTGATCCTCACGAATACTTGCCACATACATCTCAGTTCTCCCCTTACAATAATCGCTGTTGACAGTTCAATGCATTTTCTTCCCAAACTCTTCTGTTTACTTACATAGAATACTTTATAGTATAGTATTTTAAAAATAGCTTTATTGAGACATAATGCACATACTGCATGTGTGTGTCTATATACTATAATATTCACTTGTGTAAAGGCAGGTTTGTGCAACCATCATCATAATCTAGGTAAGAGAATTTTAAAAGTATAAATATATGTAGTACTACATGTATAATTGAAAAATTCACTTATATGGATTATGGTGCTATATGGAGCATACAGTATGTACACAAAACTTGCATTTTTGGTTATGTTAATGTTGTTCTCTCAATGTCAGATAGATTCGTGGTTACTTCCTACAGAGAGGAATGTGACATAACTCCTCTCCCTGGTCAGGTTCCTTAGGAAAGAATGCTGAAAGGCAGCCATTCCATAGGCTTAATTATGGGTAACCTTGTGATTTCAATAAACAAAGAGAAGTTAGTTGATTTACAAAAAGTCTTAAAAGTCTAAAAATGAACTGTGAAAAAACTATAGAAAGTATTTTAAAACACACAAAATCTGGAATATTTGAGTCTCTTAAAATAATGACATCAATAGCTAACAGTTGTTTAACCTTTATATGCAAGGCACTGTTCTAAAAGCTTAACATGCAGTAACTCTTTGAGTCCTCACAATTTCATAAAAAATTTATGGTTATCAGACACATTTTACAGGCACGGGGACTAAGGCACAAGAGGTCTACCTCACTAAGAAGCTAAAAAAAGGCAGACTGGCTTTCAGAGTCCATATTCTTACCTGATTTGATGGGCTGTGGATGGTGAGGTGAAAAACAGGGAGAGGTTTAGGATAAGAGTAAAGAAGGTGAAGTTGGTGAAGGGTTCAGCATAGTGGCTGGCTCCTAGTGAGCACTCAATCAAATCATTATGTGCTGTCCAATCAATACCTTTTAGAAAGAATATGCCTCTACTATTAGAAAAGTAACATTTTTGTTGCCAGCCTAAGGGTTTGTTTGAGTAGCTGTCTTTATCTGGGGTTACCACCCTTCTACAGGGTAACTGAAGCTGGTAGGCTTTCTTTGGGGGACCTACTAGGTCAGGGGTGGGCAAACTTTTTGACTCGAGGGCCACAATGGGTTCTTAAACTGGACTCAGAAAAAGGAGCTGCGGCCGTGTTTCCTGACGTTGCCATGTTAACACTGCTGCTGGTGAAGGAGCGGAGGGAAGAGCAAGAGAACCCTCCGCTCTTTCGGCTCCGCAGGCCGGATAGAACAGCCGAACGGGCCGGATTCGGCCTGCGGGCTGAGTTTGCCCACGGCTGTACTAGGTGCTGAGCCCAGGTACTGCAAAGGTGATGAATGGATAAATCAGTACGATTTTGAGGCTTCATGGACAACTTCCAGAAAAGGAACCTTTAGATACCCATGGAGAGAGAGGTGGAGTCCAATCTCTGGTGACCTTATATGCCCTTTAAGAAGGGTTTTATCCTGAAGGAAATGCAGGCCACTAAGAAGGTGGAATGGAGTGCCTGGAGGGGACATTTAGGAAGCTGAGCTGAATTGTTCCAAACATTTGCAGTTCTTGCTAGTGGTTCCTTATCTTTATCTTTTGACTCAGAAAGTTACTTGTCTTCAAGTTTCTCAATCACAGTGGTCTCCACTGAAAATAATTTTATATCTGAAACTTGTTTTGCATGCTTAATATTGCTAAGCACCCTCTCAATGCTAGAGAAGCTCAAGACACTTCTTTGTCAAATATCAGAGACCTGAGAAAAAGCTGGACAAAAACGGGATTATTTAATTTGGAGAGGCCCAAGGGTAGAATTTAAGGACAAGAAGGACCACCAGCAACTCCCTATCACAGAAGAGTCAGAGCTGGGGTGGAAGCAGAGCTAAAGCCAAAGAAAGGTTCTCCTTAGATCTGAATGGCAACTGCCTTACAACAAAGGTTACCCTTTCAAATTTATAACAGAGAGAAAGGAAGGTGCTGGGCTTGCAAGCATGCTCAGACAGCAGCAAGGAAGGTGCAGGGTAATTCTGATTAAAACCAGGGAGGGAAAGTATCAGATAACTCTGCCCAAGACTGGAATTGGGGTGGGAAGGAAAGGGAGATCCAAACCAGCAATGTTCTCACAGAACAGTTCCTGCATTTTTTTTTACATGGGTAAGTAGTATGTGCTTATTCACATTAACTGGCAAAAAGGGAAATATTACTGTAAATTCACAGTATTTTTAAATCCCAACTATTTTATCTTTTCATCTTTTTATTAGGAAAAATGGCAAAATGCAAAAGCAGAGAGAAGCTTGTAATGAAACCCTGTGTGCCCACTGTCCATCTTCAACAGTTATCAACTCTCACCTACACTCCTGCTCACTGGATTAGCGTGCAGCCATCACTGCATCCGTAATCCGTTTCATAGTCAAGCTTGCCTTTGAAAAAAAAATATTTTAAAATAGATTTTTAGAGAAAGAGAAAGGAAGAGGGAGAGAGAGAGAAACATCAATGTGAGAGTGAAACATCGCTTGGCTGCCTCCTGTAGACCCTCTACCAGGGATTGAACCTGAAACCCGAGCATGTGCCCTGACCAGGAATTGAACCGGCAGCCTTTTGGTGTACACGACACCCAACCAACTGAGCCAGGGACAAGGCTCAAGCTTGCCTTTTTTATCCCACCTCTTTTGTCACTCAGCCCCATCCACTCAGGGAAGTAATCTGAAGACAGGAAGGAGACAGACTGGAGGAGACAAAGAAACAATCTCCAATGACATCCCAAACTGGCTGAAAGGGAGCGAGGAAAGCCATGGGAATCAGGGAAAGATAAGGAGGGGGGCAAAGCTGCACCCCGGAGCTTTGGCCTTTCCCTAACCCCTTCCACGTGGGAGCACAGGGAACCTGAAAGGCAGGATGGAGCCTTTGAATGGTGAAGGATTCCAAGCCTAGGAGGGCAGAGAGGGAAAAAGGGTAGCTTCTGGGGTGGAGCAGTTAAGATCTGCTGCCAACTTTCTCTCTGGCTCCTGGACTGAAGGGCACATTCTCCTCAGCTGTGAAGAGCTGTGGAGGGAGAGGAAGCAGGCACTGGCTGAGGAGAAGACACATTCCCAGAATCATCCATGCATTGTGCTAAGGATATATAGTATCTGATTGACCTCAACCTGAGTTGATTTACTGCAACCTGGTAAGCAAATTTCTAGAAATAGGTGTCCTGTCTGCCTCCCCTGTTTAACTTCTGAGACATGGTGGCTACCTGCACACTAAACACACCTACACATCCAGTCATCTACACTAATAAAAGAGAAAAATGGTAATTGGTGTACGACGATACCCTTTTCATTGGCTAATCAGGGCTATATGCAAATTAACTGCCAACTAAGATTGTTAACTGCCAACAAGATGGCGGTTAATTTGCACATGTAGGCACAATGCAGGGAGGCGAAAGGGAAAGCAGGAAGAAGCCCCCTGCCACTGACAGTGATTGGAAACCCAGGGGGGAGCTAAGAGCTGGGGGGCAGGATAAGGCAGCCCTGGGGCCGCCTTTGCCCTGCCCCCCAGCCATGATAGGAGAATCAGGCGCCTTTGCCGCCCTGGCCAGTGATAGCAGGAAGTAGGGGTGGAGCCAGCGATGGGAGCTGGACACGGTAAAAGCTAGCAGTCCCGGGAGCTAGGGGTCCCTTGCCTGGGCCTAAAGCGGAGCCCACGGTCGCGGGGCCGCTGCAGCTGCGGGTCCCCGCTGCCCGAGCCGGACGCCTCAGCCAGAGGCGTTAGGCCTGGGCAGGGGCAGAGCCTGCAACCGCGGGGAGCTGGGGGTCCCCTGCCCAGGCCTGACACCTCTGCCGGAGGCCTCAGGCCTGGTCAAGGGGCCAATCCGGTGATTGGTGATCGGAGGGTGATGAGGGTCAACTCCTCTGGCCGAGGCATCAGGCCTGGGTGGGGGGCGGAGCCAGGGATTGGGGGGATATGATGGTCCCCTTGCCCAGGCCTGAAGCCTGGGTCAGAGGCGTCAGGCTTGGGCGGGGGGGTGGAGCAAGCGATCAGAGGGAGATGGGGGTCCCCTGCCCAGGCATGATTCCTGGGCCAGAGGCCTCAGGCCTGGGCGGGGGCCAGAGCCAGTGATCGGGGGGAGATGGGGGTTCCCCTGTCCAAGCCTGACACCTCTGGTGGAGGCGTCAGGCCTGGGCAAGGGGCCGATCAGGTGATCAGAGGGTGATGGGGGTCTACGCCTCTGTCAGAGGCGTCAGGCCTGGGCAAGGGGCCGATCCTGCGATTGGAGGGTGATGGGGGTCAACGCCTGAGGGCACCCAGTATGTGAGAGGGGGCAGGCTGGGCTGAGGGACACTCCCCCCCCCCCACACCCAGTGCACGAATTTCGTGCACCGGGCCCCTAGTCAATTAATAAAAGCCAGAAAATGCCATGGGTTGACTGGATGGGCACTGAGCCATGGCTTCCCTATCACACTGTATTAAAAACTGAAAAGAGAGCAGAAATGTGTTCCTTAACCTTCTGGCCAGGTTCTAACCTATGGAGTTGGAAAGATGAATCTAAGAAAGTTGTTTTTAATCCATAACCTTATGAAGCCAAAAATGACACACACAAAAACAGACCTTAAAAAAACAACAACCCTGTTTGTCACCTATTTCATACTTTTACTCAGTCAAAACAGTGCTCCTAAATTTGGCACCCTCCAACTTTGCTTTGAATATTTTTCTAAAGGTATCTTGGCTTTCCCCTCTGCCTTTCGTTTTGACAATCAGGGGGTTTCCTGATCATAACTTGAATTTTTCTCTCAAATTTTTCTAAATTTCCCCTCCCCTCACTTTTCAATGGTCAGAATATCTGAAAAAAAAAATGGCTATTAATGCTTTTAGAAGTCAAGCTGCAAACAGCACAATGTCCTGCCTCAGTTGCTGTTATACACACTTTCACACCTAAGATACATTGATGAATTAGTCTAATATTCTCAATTTTGCCCTAGCCAGTTTGGCTCAGTGGATAGAGCGTCGGCCTGCAGTCTGAAGGGTTCCGGGTTTGATTCTGGTCAAGGGCACGTACCTTGGTTGCAGGCTCCTCCCTGGCCCCGGGCCCCAGTTGGGGCGTGTGCAGGAGGCAACCAATTTATGTTTTTCTCTCACATCGACATTTCTGTCTTTCCCTCTCTTCCTCTCTCTAAAAATCAATGAAAAAAATATCCTCAAGTGAGGATTAAAAAAAAAAAATTCTCAATTTCTACTCAAAGCCAGATATCAAGGCCTGTTTCTATTTAGCTCTTGCCCTTTCCCTGGGGGAGGGGGGGATTATAATGAGGTAATGGAGGAATATTAATGCAAAATTTTGGTCTTTTTGAGGAACCTGCTAAGCTGTTTGGTTAGAGAAGATGCTAATACTATAGCAATGAAATACCAGTAATAGGATTTTCAGTTTCTATAACGCTCTGCTGTTTTTCAGGTCTGTTCACATTCATTTGATCTAAGATAATCCCTGATGTAGATATCTTCATTTCCCACAGAAAGAAACTGAAGCTCGGGATTGTTAAATGTTTTAACTAGGCTCTTCCCAGGTCATCTAACCCACTCCAGATCTGAACTCTCACCTGTAGGCTAATCATTTCCAAATCTATTTCAGATCCCAGACCTCTGCTCTGCAAAAGTCAAACATCTATACAGTGGGGCCTTGACTTACGAGTTTAATTTGTTCCATGAAGGAGCTTGTAACTCAAATTACTCGTATGTCAAATCAAAAAGTGAACGAGTGAGACATGTGATGCTGGGCTGATGTTGTGGCGTTCACTGTGAAGTTCGCTGCGCCAAGTAGCAGTGGGGTATCTGAAGCTGGCTTGTAACCCGAATTTTAGCTTGCAACTCAAAGCAAAAAACTGGCCAAGAGACGGCTCGTATCTCGAAAAACTTGTTAGTCGGGACACTTGTAAGTCAAGGCCCCACTGTACTAATAAAAGGGCAATATGCTAATTAGACTGGATAGACCGACGTCTTCCAGATGTCATTCCAGACACCTTCCTGACAAAGCTGGGGGTGTGGCCAGCCTGCAAGCAACCTATGGCCCCTTTCCCAGGCCGGCCCCACCCCCAGCAGGGAACCCACCCTGATTGGGGGGGCCCCCTTCAGGGCAGGCCAGCCAGCCCCCACCCATGCACCAGGCATCTATCTTATATAATCTTATATAATAAAATGGTAATATGCAAATTGACCCTAACAGCAAAACAACCAGAATGACTGCTGGACCAGTCACTATGAGGGGCACTGAATACCTCTTGGTCCCTTTCTCCGGCTAGCAGGCTCTGATCGCCTGATGGCCACCAGCAGCGGGGGCAGGGCCGGCGAGAGGGCAGGAACAGCTGACCTCTTGGTCCCTTCCCCTGGCCGTCAGGCACCAATCACCTGATGGTGAAAGGGGAACCGGGGGTGGGTGATGGCAGGGGGCGTGGCCAGCTGCAGGCAGCTGGGGAAGATGGCCCTGATCACAGGCCAGGCCTAAGGACCATACCCACACACGAATTTCGTAGGCCGGGCCTCTAGTTTCTATATAATTACCTAGTGGTCGATTTCACCTTGGTGTCCCACAAGCAGGTAGGAACTGAAGGACAGTCAGCACCAGATGTTCTCCTCCACTGTTTCTTGTCACAGGCAATGGCACTATGAGCTACTTGGTAGCCTCAGCCAGGAATGTGGAACTCTGGCACCAGGGCACAGACGAGACACATATTGGACTCTCAAGAAGAATTTGCTGCACACGTGATTTAGTAAGCGAGTGAGTGAGTGGGGTGGGAGCCATCCTCAATGCTTCCCCCACCCTCAAGCAGAAGATTAATTGGTCATAAAGTCCTACTGTTTCAACATCATAAATCTCTCACAAATCCTTTCTCTCTTTATAATTCTCACCTTGCCTCCCTTGCTGGATTGTGTCAAGGCTAAAATGAGATTAATACACATAAAAGTGTTTTAAAAGACTAAACCTCCCAGGGTAAAAGAAAAGATGAATCCCTCTGGACTCTGTGACTAAACATACTGGCCCCAGTTTGCCTTTTTGCCTGCATCATAGCCTTCAAGCTAAGAGATTTTTGTCCTCTGGGATGGCTTCCAGAGGCCCATTGCTCAGCTTGTATGCAAATACCACCCATTGCCATGGACCAGCCTAGAACCTCATATACACCATTCCTGATGCTTCCTGCTGGTTGTTTCTTACAGGAAAACCCAGCTCCTAAGAAGGCAATTCAAGTCCTCCAAAAAGGAGCTGTTATACAGGTTTCATGGTCTCCATAGCACCTCACACAACCTTAGATATATAGTAAGTGCTTAATAAAAGCTTACGGATTGAGAGGTCAGTTCTCCCCATTAGCCTGAGTTCCTCTCAGAACTCTATTCCTTATTCTGCTTATATCAAACATTTCTTCCTAGGAGATATGACAAAGGAAAATAGTCTGGATTAGACTACAGGTTGGAATTTCTAAGAAGTTGCTCATTCTATTAAATGTATCCAGTAAACCAGGGTAGGAGTGCCAGACTGAAATAAAATAGTCAAGCTTTACAAATATGTAGTGCTCCTAGACATACACCTAAAACAAGGCATAATATTAATAAAACTAGAGGTCCGGTGCACGAAATTTATGCACTGGATTGGGGGGTGGGGGGAGGTCCCTCAGCCCGGCCTGCGCCCTCTCGCCATCTGGGACCCCTCAGGGGATGTCTGCCTGCTGGCTTAGGCCCGATCCCCCGGGCCTAAGCTGGCACTCAGACATCCCTCTTGTGGTCCGGGGATCTTGCAGTCCAGGACCCCTTGCTCCTTACTGCCCGCCTGTTGCTGAGGCGGGAGAGGCTCCCACCACCACCCCTGCACTTGCCAGCTGTGAGCCCAGCTTCTGGCTGAGCAGGAGGAGGGGAGAAGCACCACTCGACCAGAAGCTGGCTTGCTGCTCCTTAGCGCTGGCCTCGCCCCCATGCCTACTGGGGGGGGGGGGGGGCGGTGCCAATTGGGGACCAAGCTGGCCAGGGGAGGGGCCGTGGGAGTCTGAGGTGCTGCAATTGTGACCCGTCCCACCTCCGTGGAGGTGCCAGAACTGCGCAGCCCCCTCTCCTGCTGCCTCTGTGGAAGGTGTGCGCCACTGCCTCTCCCGCTGCCTCTGCAGGAGAAGGGGCGCTGGGACCACCATAGCTGGCCTGGTGGTGTAGGCTCACTGGCCCTGTCCCCTGCCCACTGGTCATTCAGGAAGGTCGTTCTTGCCTCGGCCCTCACAGTTCGGCTTTGTTCGGAAGGTCATCAGGAAAGATGTTTGGCTGTCTGGTCTAATTCACTCTTTATTATATAGGATACCTAAAGTACTGCCAATAGCGATCATAGAACTAAAGAAAAGGAGTGCATCATTGTGTTCCTCATCTTTATCTGCTGTAGCCCATCAGTCACTTGGGCTTGTTGTTTCTCTTTTTGAAGTGACTGTTCAACATGGCATTTCCTTTCCACACTTTGTTACCATTTCAGTCCTGGCCTTGCAGAGTCCATTACCTCCACTGCCTCAGCTTCTTCACTGGACTCTTGGCCTCTGGCCAATTCTTACTGTAATGCAGCTGACCCTCAGTTCCAGATCAGCTGCCCAAACCCACACCTCTAGGGCCTCTCTAGGATTCACATCCTCAGCCAGATTTGCAAGAACTTTTAAATTTAGCCTACCCTCTTGTCCAACCTCTCTAACTGTTCTTCACAGGGAGTGACTGTGGGCTGCCTCTTAAAACCTGGAAAGTTGTCATCCACAGTTTACATAGTAAGCTCTACATACAGATGAATGTAACCGGCATGTGTAAATGAAGAAAGGGCCTGCTCCGTAGATGATTGACTAAGGAGCTGGGGGTGACCCAAAGCTCCAATCAAAACCTGGGAGTAATATCAGGGAAGTAGGATTTAAAACGTGATTGTAGGCCCTAGCCGGTTTGGCTCAGTGGATAGAGTGTCTGCCTGTGGACCAAAGGGTCCCGGGTTCGATTCTGGTCAAAGGCATGTACCTTGATTCAGGCTCCTCCCTGGCCCGGGCCCTGGTCGGGGTGCATGCAGGAGGCAACCAATCATGTTTCTTTCACATCGATGTTTCTCTGTCTTTGCCTCTCTCTTCCACTCTCAAATCAATGAAAAAATATCCTCAGGTGAGGATTAACCAAAAAATACCAACAAAAAACCAACACAAAAACGATTGGTGAATAAAGGTATATTTGTAACTTTAAAAAATAATAACAAAAATAAAAAGTGATTGTAGGAGATGAGGGTGATGCGGCTGTAGGTACCTCGTCCCGGTTGGGGCGGCCACCACCATGCCGGGGACAGTGGAGCTGCCGACTCCGGAGGATCCGAAAGTGCAGGAGGGGAAGGTCAGTCTGCTGTGCATAAAGCTGCACACATCGCTACGGAGCTCAGTGCAACAGACCCTCAGAACAAGGATTCATGCTGCGCCGCTGGGAAGAGAAAGACCTGCAGTAGTGTTCAGAGGAAGGCAAGTTTGTCAAGTGCTTCTGGGTTTTTCAGGTAGATAAAATGCCACGGTGAAAGTCTTACAGAATACTGGACCTGCACGGATTATTCCGTCCTACAGCTATTTTGTTGCTGTTGTAAAGGGCAGGCAGTTTTAAGAGTGTGTGCTAGCCCTGGCTGGTTTGGCTCAGTGGATAGAGCTTTGGCATGTGGACTGAAGGGTCCTGCATTCAATTCCAGTCAAGGGCACATACCTTGGTTGCAGGTCCGTTCCCTGGGCCTTGGTAGGACGGATGCGGGAGGCAACCAATTGATGTACCTCTCATCACGTTGATGGTTTTCTCTCTCTCTGTCTCTCCCCCTCCCTTCCACTCTCTCTAAAATTCAATGGGGAAAAAATATCCTCCGGTGAGGATTAAAAAAGTGTGTGTGCTGAACCAGCTGGGCTGGGTGTGACCTGACCTGGGAGAGCTGACCAAGGTCACCAAAGTGAAAACAGATCGACCATTACCAGTTAATCCCTATCACTCAAGATCCAGACCAGAGCCCAACTCTGAGGTAGAAGGAGATCTGAAGCCTCCGAACATGGCGGCTGCCTTTTCTTCTGGACCACGTAAAGAAGGGCCCATGGCCCACTCTCAGTCACGTGCCGACGATGCATGAAAACTCACATGTGGTTTGTACAGACTGATATAGAGTTCTTTCTGGGATCACAAACATTAACAGAAAAGTTAATTTATGTGACTTGGCAGTTATTCTATGCCATTTCCTGGCCATTAAAAAATTTAAAGGAAAAGAAGTGATTGTAATTTAGCAAGTAGAAGCAAACAAGGAAGCTGGTTTAGAGAAAAAGTATGACGAGAAGGGCTGGCAAAAGAAACCTTGGGAACAAAAAGCAGTGGACAACAACCATCTGTTAGGTTAACCAGAATATCTAGCCATGTCTGTTGATAGGGGGACTGATAGTCTGGCTCTGACACCAGTGAACATTGTAGTCAGCCATCAACCCCTTCACTAGGTCATGATCCCAGAGCAGCCTCCTAGTAGCTCAGTTCCCTGGTCAGCCAGGCCGGCTGCTATTGTAGTTTCCCCTGCAAGTCAATGCGTTGTCTACATGGGTGACTCAGTCTTGCTGAGCTTGGTTAAGGAGAGGCCGCTGCTGAGAAATGAAGCCACGTCCACTCCAACAATAATAATTAACAAACAAAATGAATCAGATTCCTAAACCAGAGGAAGAGCTTCAGGACCACGCAGAAGTGACCTCACAGTGGACAGTGTGCTCACCTCTTGGGCACAGTACCTGCATCACTTAGTGCTGAGGTCACCACTGTAAAACCACATGGCAACACTCATTTCATCTGTATTCCATTGTCCCCCTATCTACCTCATCCTTTGGGGCTCTCTAGTCATTTTTCCCTTGCTCCAGAAAATCTCTTCCACTGTCTCTTCTGTTTTCCTCCTATCTCCCTGGAATTATCTGCTTTAGGAAGTCACCCCACACAAAATGCTCTGATATGCTGGGCACATGCTCATCGTAACACTACAACAGATATCTTCATGTGGGTTCAGATGTTGACTCTTGGATGTAATATGGATGACTCAAACTTAATTTGGGCAATACTGAATTTACTTTTCCCTCCTTATGCCAGTCAATGGTGCCATCATCCAAACAAGCCAAAACAGACCCGGAGTGATCCTAAATCCTCTTTTTTGTTCATGCCCTCCACCTAACCAGTCACCAGATCTCATCTCTCTCTCTCACTCTCTCTCTCTCTCTCTCTCTCATCCCTCACATTCATCTGCTTTGCCTCTCACCACAGGCCTTCGATATTGCTCATCTAGATTGTAATGGTCATCTTCTAGCTGGTCTCCTTTCGCTACTCCTGTTCTTCTCAAATACATCCTTCATGCTAATGTCTGGGGTACAACTCTGTCCATGTTATTTTCCTGCTTAAAACAGCTCAGTGGATTCCCTACCTATGGGATAAATCCAAATGGGCCATTATGTTGTACTAGGGGCCCGGTGCACGAAATTCGTGAACTGGGTGTGTGTGGGGGGAGTGTCCCTCAGCCCAGCCTGCCCCCTCTCACATACTGGGAGCCCTCAGGCGTTGACCCCCATCACCCTCCAATCGCAGGATCGGCCCCTTGCCCAGGCCTGACGCCTCTGGCCTAGGTGTTCGGCCCGGGCAGTGGGGACCCGCAGCTGCAGCGGCCCCACGATCGTGGGCTTCGCTTTAGGCCCAGGCAAGGGACCCCTAGCTCCTGGGACTGCCAGCTTCTACCGTGCCCAGCTCCCATCGCTGGCTCCACCCCTACTTCCTGCTATCACTGGCCAGGGCGGCAAAGGCACCTGATTCTCCGATCATGGCTGGGGGGCAGGGCAAAGGCGGCCCCAGGGCCGCCTTTGCCCTGCCCCCCAGCTCTTAGCTCCCCCCTGGGTTTCCGATCACTGTCAGTGGCAGGGGGCTTCTTCCTGCTTTCCCTTTCGCCTCCCTGCATTGTGCCTACATATGCAAATTAACCGCCATCTTGTTGGCAGTTAACTGCCATCTCAGTTGGCAGTTAATTTGCATATAGCCCTGATTAGCCAATGAAAAGGGTAGCTCGTACGCCAATTACCATTTTTCTCTTTTATTAGTGTTGATAAATCCACTGATGATTGGACCCCTGGCTTCTTTTGCAGCCTCATCTCTTATTTCTCCCTGTTACCCAGGGTATACCAGCCTTTTCCTCCCTAGGTCACATGGCTTCATTCTTCCTAGCCTTTGCCTATATCTGGAATTTCTTCTTGTCCATTCCAACCCTCCACATTCTCCTGGAGAATTCCTCATTCTTCAGATCTACCACACGTGTCACCTCCTCTGAGAAGCTCTTGGTGACCCAATGAAGCAGAACTGACCATGCTTTATTTTGTGAGGCCACTGTGCTGTTATTAAACTACAAAATCCAGGGCCTCGGTTTGTTTCCTGGACCCTCTCTTTTATCGTGACTTCCTGGAGGCAGGAATTGGATCTTACTATTGTATTAACAGCACCTAGCAAAGTACCTGGCTCAGGGCGATGGCCTTACAAAGGCTTGTTACATGATTGGTAACAAGGAACCCATTGGCTTGGCATTGCTTCTGGTTTTGCCACTTGCCAGTTTTCACCTCTCTAAACTTCTGTTTCCTCAATTGCAAAATTGGAATAATTGTAGTGGGTGTAAAGATCAAATGAGATAATAAATGTAAACAGCTGTGCCCAGGACTTATAACTCAATAAATGTTAGTCATTGCTATTATTATCCCTCAGGGGCCTAGTATAATTTTAAAAATACTCCATGTAACTTTTCTAACCAGTTGATCCCACTGATGTCACTCTATAAACTACTGAAATACTTTCTGTAGTATTCATTTTAAAATTTAAAATCACTTAAAGCAGAGATGCACCTAGACATACATTTATATTGTCTGTCTCCTGAGTAATTTTTTAACTTTAGAGAACTGGGATGCATCCTATACTTTGTAGTAGGCAGAATTCTAAGACAACACCACATGACACTCATCCTTGTAGCACCTCAGCCCCCTCTGAATATGGTAGAATCTGTGAATGTGACATCACTCCCGTGATAGTTAGGTGGCACAGCTGACTTCAAGAAAGGGAGATTAGCTAGGTGAGCCTGACCTAATCACAATGAATCATTAAAAGTAGTTTTCTCTGGCTAGAGGCAGAAGAGGAAGTCAGAGATTCAAAGCACATGACAGACTGGACATGCCCTTGCTGGCTTGAAGATGGAAAAGATCTGAAAGCAACCTTTGGGACCAGAGAGCAGCAGCTTTCTGACAATACGCAAGGAATGGGAACCTCCGGTACATGGTTCCAAGGAACTGAATTCTACCGATAAAATGAATGCTTGAAAGTGTATTTTCCCCAGAGTCTCCAGACAGGAGCTAAGTTTGGCCAACACCTGGATTTCAGCTTCATGACACCTTGAGCAGAGATCTGGCTATGCCTAGCTGGACTTTGAACCTGCAGAACTGTGAGCTGATATGTGGATGATGTTTGAAGCCTCTGTTTGTGATAAATTTTGCAGCAATAGAAAACTAATACTTTTTAATGCCTTAAGTATTGAGCAAAAATATTTAACATCATACTCAATAAATATTCATTGAGAAAACATTAATAATTGAAATAACTTTACCACCAATAAGGTCAAAATATCAATTGGCCTTCTCTATCAAAATAAAAACAAAATTTTTAACAAAGATTTTAATGTGAATACCATTTATCATGTTCATATTATACATATTTATTAAATTGTTTAGAACACATTACATTCTAGAAGCAACGTTGTATGTTTTTTTAAAAAATATGTTTTTATTGATTTCAGAGAGGAAGGAAGAGGGAGAGAGAGATAAAAACATCAAATGATGAGAGAGCATTCTCCTGCACGCCCCACACTGGGGATCAAGCCCACAACCACGCATCTGCCTTGACCGGGAATTGAACCGTGACCTCCTGGTTCATAGGTTGATGATCAACCACTGAGCCACACCAGCTGGGCCAGAAGCAACGTTTTTATAAAACATGAAAAGAATTACTTAAAGCAGAGATGCACCTAGACACATTTCAGGAAGATTAAAAATGGCGGTGGAGTAAGTGGATGCTGCATGGACACGCTCCCAGGACCAAACTTGAATTACAACTAAAATACAGAAAAACTTCCTGAACAGACATACATTTCACATATCAGGGGCTATATTTTAGTTTTAGGGCATCAAACATCAGTTCATAGCATATTTACAAACGAAGGTAATCATCAAACACATTGACAGGAAAAATTTCTTTGCAAACTAGTAAATTGCCATTACAAAGAAGGGTTCTATGTATCAATATTTCCATGTCAGTGCAGAAGGCCCTCATAAACAATTCTTTATTATTTTTCCAAAATACTTTACTACAGAAATAAGGCAAATGCTATGTAAGACATAACCCCCTAGGGAGTCACAGTTCATATTACCTACTAAAAACTCAAAGAAGTCATGAAGTGAATCTGTTAATTTTTTAACACAGCATTTCCCAGATGTATTTACCCCAAAACCTTTGCTTTGAGAAACAGATTGACATATTACAGGAATGCCATTTGGCAAATGCTGACATGAACAAGTTCCTCACTTCCCCAGACCAAGAATCAAATCAAAGTATTAGTAGGGAAAGGAATGTTTCAGAAATTGAATTAATTAAAAATATTCAGGAGTCAGAAAAGTGCTCTCTTCTCCTACTGACTATAGCAACTTTTCACTATATTTTGTCAATAAATTAGAAAACATATCCACATCAGTAATGCACAAATAGGTATGTCATATCACTAAAATTATTCTAGAAACTTCCTTTGGCTATTCATTTTGCTGAATAAGTATTTTGTTAATATAGTTGTTGAATATTGTTTCCAAATTAGTTTCTGTCATCTAATACCTTACAATTTAATGCAGAGAATACTTTGGACTGACAAACTCTTTAAGAAAAGATATTTTTAGCCAATGTTAACTGCTAAGGAGGAGAGTAGAAGAATAGAATCAGATTTTTAGGCTAGGATTCTTGTGCTTTTAAATACTATAAATGCTAGAAAAAATTTCATGTATAAAATATGAAAGTAAATATTTTTAATTGAATTTGAAATAAGAGCTGTGATGGACTTCCAAAAAGGAGAATAGCCTCAGGATCCTGTCAAAAAAATTTAAAAATTTTTATTTATTGATTTTAGAGACAGAGATGAAGGAAGGGAGGGAGGGAGGCAGGCAGTGAGGGCGAGTGGGAGAAAGGGAGGGGAAGGAGGGAGAGGGAAAAAGAGGAGAGAGAGAGAGGGAGCGGGGGAAGGGGGAGAGAGAGAGAGAGAGAGAGAGAGAGAGAGAGAGAGAGATCAATTTGTTGTTCCACTCATTGGCACAACGAAGTACTTTCATTGGTTACTTCTTGTATGTGTGCTGACTGGGGATGGAACCCCCAACCTTGGCGTATTGGGACAACACTCTAACCAACTGAGGTACCCGGCCAAGGCCCCTGTGGAAATTTTTGCTCTGGTTCAGTGGTTCTCAAATGTTAGCAGGCTTCATAAAGCACAAATTGCAGGACCCCATCCCCAGAGTCTCTGACCCAGAGGTCTTGGCTGGGGCCCAACAGTCTGCATTTCTAACAACTTTCCAGGTGATGCTATTTTGAGAACCACTGAGAATCTAGTCCTTGGAAAAGTTTCATAGGTGCACCAATTTCTGCGATCCTTTTTGGCTCTACAGCTCTGTGTTTTGAGATTTTGTTATATAGGAGACCCTTATTCTGGCTCTGCATCTCAAACCCTGTGTAGTTCTCTCCATGGGTATTTCTGCACACAAAAGCACAACCAGAATGCTTGGAGAGTAAAGGTGGAAGAAAGAAACTTAGTTTTACAGCTGATCAGCAGAATTTACAGGCGAAAAACGGGACATGTAACTACAGATTCTCACTCATCTTTACTCCAATCTCCTTCCAGTAACTGGAAAAATGCAGAGTTAACTTTAGAGAACGCCCAGAAGTCTGCAGCTACTATATAACTACATCCATTTCCCATTTCCATCTGCATTAATTGCCTGTGATTTTAAGACCCAATTTACAATCGGCCATAAAGGGGTTCTAGCAGAGCAGTCAAGAGCAGGAACTTCTGGAATCAGATGGGTTCTAGTCCTGGCTGTCTTTTAGTTGCTAAAGAATACTGGAGAGCCCTGACCAGTTTTGGCTCAGTGGATAAAGCATCAGCCTACAGACTGAAGGGTCCCAGGTTCGATTCCAGTCAAGGGCATGTACCTTGGTTGTGGGCACATCCCCAGTGGGGGCTGTGCAGGAGGCAGCGGATCGATATTTCTCTCTCATCAATATTTCTGGCTCTCTATCCCTCTCCCTTCCTCTCTGTAAAAACTCAATAAAATATATATATTTTTTAAAAAGAATGCTGGAGAGTTCTTTAATGTCTCAACTCAGTTCCGTTTTCTGTAAAATAAGAAATAGTAACTTCTACATTGTTAGGTGCCGATGAGAAAATGCACAAGGAGCACTTAGCACAGTGCTAGGAACAGAGTAAAAGTCAACAAATCGCACACAACTCTGATGGCTAACAGAAATTCCATGCAAATCCTAAAACAAATGTAAATTCATTTCAATGCTTGAGAGGCAAGAATTATACTATAGTATTTGTCAATGAAACAGCAGAGATGTCATATTAACTTAGATGCCACACTCATGGACTACCTTTAATAAGTACCAAACACTATCCTATATAATAAAAGGCTAATATGGAAATAGACAAAACAGCAGAACAACTGGAACAACCGAAAAACTGAACAACCGGACACTATGACGTGTGCTGACCACCAAGGGACGTGCGCGGAACATGGCAGGCATTGGCTGCAGCAGAATGGTGGAGCAGGTGAGCGGGGGCACCAGACCAAGGTGGGGCACCGGTTGCTGTCATCGGGGCAAGCCTCTGGTGGTTACTGAAAATTCTTTGCTCCCACGTGCCGCGGTCCCACCTGGCGCTTGCACCTGCTGCTGGTGCTGGCCCCACTCGCACCCGCAGCCAGTGCTGGAGGCACCGCTCGCAGCCACTGCTGGTGCCTGGCGCCGGTCCCAATCGCTTGATGCCGTCAGCGGGTGTGAGCGGCTGCTGCTGGCCCCAATCACCCCTCAGGGCTTCTCCACTTCCCCCTGCTCCTGAAGGGCAATCTGGGTTGGCAGCCTCCGCTCGCACCCGCTGCTGGTGACAGCACCGCTCGCACGTTTCTGGCACCCGTCACCCAGCACCGGACCTTATTGCTCAGCGCTGTCAGTGGGTGCAAGCGGTGGCTGCTGGCCCCAATCTCCCCTCAGGGCTTCTCCACCTCCCCCTGAGGGGCAATTGGGGCAGCAGCCACTGCTCGCACCCACTGACAGTGCCGGCCCCACTCACACCTGCTGCTGGCGCAGGCCCCGATTGCTCTGCGCCGTCAGCGGGTGTGAGTGGGGCTGGTGCCATCAGCATGTGGGAGTGGTGGCAGTGGTGGGAGCGGGGCCACCAGCAGAGAGGTGACCAGGGGCCACAGCTGGTGGGGCCAGGCGGGGGCACAAAGGATGGGCTGAGACCCACCCCTGTGCCCACCGTAGCCTCACGGCCCACAGTTCCTTTCAAGGTGCACTAATTTGTGCACTGGGCTCCTAGTTCTATATTATAAAAGCCTAATATGCTAAGTGTCCGGTCATCCATTCAACCAATAAAAGCATAATATGCTAATGATATGCTTAGGTTGCTCAAACACTCGCTCTGATGTGCACTAACCACCAGGGGGCAGACGCTCAATGCAGAAGCTGCCCCCTCATGGTCAGTGCACTCCCACAGGGGGAGTGCTCCTCAGCCAGAAGCCAAGCTCAGGCTTGGCGAGCGCAGCAGTGGTGGCAGGAGCCTCTCCCGCCTCTGCAGCAGCACTAAGGATGTCTGACTGATGGCTTAGGCCTGCTCCCCATGGGGTTCCCAGATTATGAGAGGGTGCAGGCCAGGCTGAGGGGACCCCCTCCCAAGTGCATGAATTTCATACACCAGGCCTCTGGTCAAATATAAGACTCTAATTCTAAGATGCATTGAGAAAAAATGCTGTCAATTAAACTATGAGATGATGTTTTATCACTTACAATGTTTAATTTATACTTTTAAAGGCCACTCTTTTACACTTAGATTTTAAAAGACATTTACTACTCTTCTGCATGCATAAAAAGTGAAATATAGGCAAAATACATTGATTTAAAATATTTCTCAGTTGTATTCACAGAGCCCTAGACTTCTAAATCCATTGTTTGACTCAGAGTCCATGTCACTACTTATTCACTCAGTGCCATGTCTTGTCCCATCAAGGGCACTGATGATAGAGCCTCTCTTAAGAGAATCCACAAGTACCAAAAGCTCCTGGGGCTCAGCTCTTTGGGGTCTATTTTTTATTTTTCCTTTGAGACTACTGCCCAGTATGTGAGGACTTACCGTTTTCTTGACTCCCTTTCCAATAAACATTTGGTTCCTAGGGGTTAAAAGAGTGCTTCACTCTTCCTTCTGGGACTTTATTGAAGCAATTGACAACCATTTTCCAGTTCTAGTCACTGGTGCTTTTGATGTTCATGAACATACAGGCAATGACAAGTGTGGCCTGGTGGGCAGATTATGGGATGTTCTCAATTAGAAGATGTATCTTGATCTCAGATGTTGGAAGTAAGTCAACCAAGCCCTGAATGGATCCTTGCTGGAATTCAGCTCTGTTTGGTCATTTGCAGAAAACCAATGGCCTTTGCATTGCACCTATTTGCTTTCCGTAACAGCTTTATTGAGATAAAATTCACACACCATACAATTTATGGTATAAAATTCTATGGTTTTTAGTATATTCACAGAGGATTCCAATAAGTCAATTTTAGAACTTCATAACTCCCAAAATAAAGCCTGGATCCATTAGCATCCATTAGTCCACCTCCCCACCCCCACCCCCCCCATCTTCTAGCCCTTCCAACAATTCATCTACTTATCATCTTTACAGATTTGCTTATTCTGGATATTTCATATAAATGAGATCATAATATGTTACTTTTTATGACTGGCTTCTTTTCATTTACCACAATGTTTTTATTCACGCTGCAGTATGTATCATTTCTTCATATACTTTCATTGTTGAATAATAATAATCAATCAATCAATTGTATCGCCCTGGTCAATGTTTCTAAGTGGTTAGAGTATCGGCCCGCACACTGAAGGGTCATGGGTTTGATACCAGATCAAAGGCAACTACCTGGGTTGCAGGTTTGATTCCAGGCCCCAGTCAGGAGGTAACCAATGGATATATATCTCACATTTATGTTTCTCTCTCTCTCCCCAATCCCTTTCACTCTCTCTAAAAATCAGTAAGAAAAATATCCTTGAGTGAGGATTAACAAAAAATGAATTAAATTAAATAAAGACGTCATGTTTTTTTTTTTAAAAAAAATGTATGGATATACCACATTTTATTTATCCATTTAAGCACTTAAGCATTCCATGGACACTTGGAATGCTTCAACTTTTTGGTTATTATGAATAATGCTGCTGTGAACATTCATGTCCAAGTTTTTCAGTAGATGTATGTTTCATTTCACTTGGGCACATAGCTAGGAGCGGAACTGCTGGATAATTTGACAACTATGTTTAACTGAAGAACTAAGAGCCTGTTTTCCAAAGCAGCTGTATCATTTTACAATCCTACCAGCAATATGTGAGGGTTCCAATTTCTCCATGCCTTTATCAACATTTTTTATGTCTTTTTTATTATGGCTATCCTAGTGGGTGTCAACTGAAAACTTGTGACCATTACATTTATTTTGAAAGTACTTTTATGCCCTGGCCGATGTAGCTCAGTTGGTTGCATGTCGTCCCATGCACCAAAAGGTCATCAGTTTTATTCTTGGTCAGGGCACATGATGCCCGGGTTGCAGGCTTGATCCTCAGTAGAGGGGTATGCAGGGGGCAGCCGATCGATGTTTTTCTCTCACAACAAGGTTTTCTCTCTCTCTCTTCCTCTCTCTAAAGTAAAAAAAAAAAAAATTGTCAAAATGCAGCGGGAAGGCCGGGGAAAGTTGGGGGGCAGGAGGGAGGGGTATAAGAGAGCAACCGAAGGACTTGTATGCATGCATATATGCATAACCAATGGACATGGGACGCTGGGGGGTGGGGGAGGCCAGGGGATAGTCAAGGGCGGGGGGGGGGGAAGACACATATGTAATACCCTTTGTAATACTTTAAGCAATAAAAAAATAAAGAAAAAAAATAAAGTAAAAAAAAAAAAAAGAGAAAAAGAAAAAAGAAAGAAAGAAAGAAAAGAAAGTGCTTTCACTTAAATTTTCTCATTTGATCCTGACAACATCTGTCGATGTTCCTTATTCACAGTCAAGAAGCAACACAGATAGATCTACTAAATTGCTCAGGATAGCTCGGTTAGTGACAGCATGTGAACTAAAGTGCCTCTAGATTCTGGGACTCCTCCTCCACTGCACCAGCATAGCTACGGGCTACAGAGCAAGATCCAGAATAACGATTATAGCCCAGCCAGTGTGGCTCAGTGGCTGAGTGTCCACCTATGAACTAGGAGGTCACAGTTTGATTCCCTGTCAGGGCACATGCCCAGGTTGTGGGCTCGATCCCCAGTAGGGGGCGTGCAGGAGTCAGCCAATCAATGATTCTCTCTCATCATTAATGTTTCTATCGCTCTGTCCCTCTCCCTTCCTCTCTGAAAACATAAAAATATACTTTAAAAATAAAGAATGACAATTGCAGGTAAAATGGGGAGGGTGGGAGGCTGGTGCAGGACATAGTCCTGGCATTGCACTTTAGATGATGTGATGCTGTTGCCAGCTTTCACAAGGCAGCACTAGCTGGTGAACTATACTGGCCCGCAATGGCTCAGTAAGATGAATTTGATTTTAGGAAAAGGCCCAGGGGTCGCTTGAGAGGTAGGGAGGCAAAAAAGTCCACAACATGCAACAAAGTTTACAACTTCGCCTTCACAACCCATAGTAAAAGGCTGCATAATCCAGGTTAGTCTCTTTTCTGGCACATCTGTTCTTGGGAGTCATAACATTGAGGAAGAAGAATATTCTAGGTCGGACTACATCCTAGTAGATATAGTGGACATCAGCCTTGATCAGTAAGCAGGATTCATTACTTTTCATGTTCATGAACTGAGATAATGAAATAATTTTTCATTATCTATTCATAATACATTTTCTAGTCATACACTATCTCCTTTATGTGCAAAAAAATTTAATATATGGAATAACTGCCTTAGAGATCAAGTTTTTCAGTACCGCTCTTTCCTACTCAGAGTAAATCTGCATGTTACTAAATCTGCATGTTCCCTGCTGAGCAAAGAAAAAGACCTTTAAAGGAAGCTTTCCTACTTCACTAGTAAAGTCAACTTCTACTCACTGGACCAAGAAACTTTACTGGACTTACTGAGTGCAACAGGTTGGTTGGCATGTAGTATATCCATTGAAGCCAATTTTTTTTTTCCAGAAATCTGTCTCAAAGATGTGTTACATTCTCAGTAGAAGAACAAGAAAATATTACTGGTAGGCAACTCGCTGCATGTGCTGGTGTGGTTAAAAGGATCAGTATCCTTTGCATATCCGGGACATTAGTTGGTATTTTAGCCATGTTGACAGCAGCTGCCACTTGTGGCACCTGGCACTACTTTTGTTTTTGCTGGTTTTTCAAAAACTGTAAGGCAGTATATAACCACATTAAATAACCTATGTCTAACAACTTTTAATTATATTTTGCTTTCAAACCTTGTGTACAAGTTAAATCATATAATTGTAATCAATGTACATATACTCTTTTCTCTTTTTATTAATCCTATATAATAAAAGCCTAATATGCTAATGATATGCTAAGGCCGCTCAACTGCTTGCTATGATGTGCACTGACCACCAGGGGGCAGATGCTCTGGCCGGTAGGTTAGCTTGCTGCTGGGGTCTGGCTGATCAGGACTGAACTAGATGCCCTGGAGCCCTCCCATGGTCCCTCACTGGCTGGCCAACCTCCTGTATCCCTCCCTGGCCCTGATTGTGCACCAGTGGGGTCCCTCGGCCTGGCCTGTGCCCTCTCGCAATCCGGGACCCCTCGGGGGATGTTGGAGAGCTGGTTTTGGCGGATGGCAGAACGACCGTTTGCTATGAGCTGCCCCCTGGTGGTCAGTGCACTCCCACAGGGGGAGCGCCGCTCAGTCAGAAGCCGGGTTCACAGCTGGTGAGCGCAGCAGTGGTGGTGGGAGCCTCTTCTGCCTCCGCGGTAGCACTAAGGATGTCCGACTGCCAGCTTAGGCCCACTCCCACGGGGAGCTCCCAGACTGTGAGAAGGTGCAGGCCAGGCTGAGGGATACCCCCCGAGTGCATGAGTTTTATGCACTAGCCCTCTAGTGTAACATAATATTCTAAAAACTTTCTACTTTTATGGTTTTCATAGATATTTTAGTGGCTGTATAATATTCTGTCTTAATCTGCTAAGCCTTTTCCTATTGCTGGACACAAAGGTGGCTTCCAGGTTACATCTCCATGATAAGGTCATTTGCTCCTTTTTATTATTTCATTGGGACCCATTCTTACAGGAGAAAATTTAATTATTGAATACCTATTATATACCACAAACTTGATGTGAATTGGTCATTATTTCTTCAACTCTGAGATACTATTTTTTTTAAATATGCTTTTATTGATTTTAGACAAAGAGGAAGGGAAAGGGAGAGAAAGAGAAACGTTAATCATCAATTGGCTGCCTCCTGTACTACCCCTACTGGGGATCAAGCCCCAAACCTGGGCATGTGCCCTGACTGGGAATTGAACTACCACCTTTTGGTGTATGGGAGGATGCCCAGCCAATTGAGCCACCCTAGTCAGGATAAGACAGTATTTTCTTTAATTCCCATTGTGCAGATAAGAAATGAAGATTGAGAGAGGTTACAGCATTTAACTTAAGTGTCTCAGATTCCTCACCTATAAAATAAAGGTAATAATAGTAACTACTTCACAGGGCTGTTGGGAGATAACAGCTATAAAGCACTAGTAGTGCTTGGCACATAGTAAGACCTCAATCCATGTGAATAGCAAGAACTACCATCACAGTCATACCTCCATCATCACTGCCAAATCACGTGTCCCCCAAAAACAACCAGAAAGGGGCCTGGTCCACCTGACACCAATGCTCATGCCTTCTCCACTATACCACTGTCTTCCTGTGGGAGAGTTAAGTCAAAGATATCTTTATTTTCTTAGTATTTTCCACAATTATTTTCTAATAATTTAGCAATACCTGGCATTGTTTTGTCTTAGCTGCTCAGAGCACAATCAGCATGAAATCTTTGCCCCCATGAGCCACTCATTTCTTTTCTTTATTTTAATAGTCCAATATATTTTTTAAAAATATATTTTCATTGATTTCAGAGAGGAGGGGAGAGAGAGAAAAACATCAATGATGAGAATCACTGATTAGCTGCTTCCTGCAAGCCCCCTACTGGGGATTGAGCCCACAACCTGGGCAGGTGCCCTTGACCAGAACTGAACCCTGGGACACTTTTTCTTTGTATCCCACAGCCTGGCAGGCTCCTTGGCCAGGTCGGTGATAAAAGGAGCCAATAGCTTGTATTCTTCACAAGTAGCCTGGGTAGTTAGATGTTGATGACTCAAGGAGCCCCATCAGAGCAGGGTTCCCAGAGGCTGTGGATCAGATGATGAGCCTTCTCTCTCTCCAGGGAGGCAGGGGAGAACACTGGGAACAGGACCCTGACTGGGGAGTGTTAGGATCGCCAAAGGAGGAACTCAAGAGGCCAAAAGTAGTAAAGAATTATTCATTTATTAGGTCATCTGGAAAACCAGATGGGCTGAGCCCCCAAATGGTGCCAGGACCCAGAGACAGGGAGTCAGAAATTTGAAAGCCTCTAGGCAGGCTTTCTGTGGGCAGAGAATTCTGTGGGCAGGTCAGGATCCTGGAAGGTGGGGGTGGGGGTGGGTGGATAATGGTCTTAGAAATGGAATGTGGTCTTAACAAGTGGAATGTGGTCTAAGAGAAAGGGAATGTGGGCTGTGAAGTGGCCTAAAGGTCAGCTCCCAGGGGAGGAGATGTTGATTCAATTATTTGATCGGACCTAACAGGGAGGCAGTTCCTGGGACCCAGGATTAGGTTTGTTGGCTCCTATTGGCCAGGAGTGAAGCTTCAGTTCTGAGAGACACTTCAGGGAGAAAAGGCACTGGCCTGAGGCAGGAGGATGAACAAGGCCTTCAACTAATTCAGAAAGGAATTGCTTCCCCTTCCCTAGGGGATGACAAGGGCCCCAGAGGCAGTGTAACTGGGCGAGTAAAGCCTGAGAACTGGGTGAGAGCTCTCACAATGCCTCCTCTCACCTTCCTCAGAAGTTTGCTGGTCTGCAATGACAGGGGATGTGCTTCCTCCTCCCACATGGACTGTCACTTCCTCAGGATCAGCATCACCTCATAGCATCCAGGACTCTCTTAAAGACAGATGGAATAGAGGCCCTGATTCATCTATCCTATATAATAAAAGCCTAATATGCTAAGTGTCCGGTCATCCAGTTAGCCATTCAACCAATCAAAGCATAATATGCTGCCCTGACCCAATTTGGCTCAGTGGCTAGAGCATCGGCCTGTGGACTGAAGGGTCCCAGGTTAGATTCCAGTCAGGGGCATGTACCTTGGTTGCGGGAACATCCCCAGTAGGGGGTGTGCAGGAGATGGCTGATGGATGTTTCTCTCTCATGGATGTTTCTAACTCTCTAACCCTCTCCCTTCCTCTCTGTAAAAAATCAATAAAATATATTAAAAAACAAAAAAAAATCATAATATGCTAAATATATGCTAAGGCCACTCAACTGCTCGCTATGACATGCACTGACCACCAGGGGGCAGATACTCCCACCGGTAGGTTAGCTTGCTGCTGGGGTCCAGCCAATCAGGACTGGGCAAGAGGGCTGGACATGCCCTGGAGCCTTTCTGTGGTCCCTCCCCAGCTGGCTAACCTCCTGCGTCCCTCCCCGGCCCCGATCGTGCACTGGTGGGGTCCCTCGGCCTGGCCTGCACCCTCTTGCAATCTGGGCTGAGTGACCCCCTCCCTTGAGTGCACGAATTTTGTGCACCAGGCCTCTAGTGTATATATATAAAAAGCTAATATGCTAAGTGTCTGTCTGGGTAATGATGTCATGTAGCAATGCCTGGCTTCTCTCCCTAACGACTAGCCTCCTTGGAGTTTCTTCAGCCCAGGAACACTTTATTTTGCTTTATTGCCAGGTAGAAACATTTTACACTGTAACCAAATGTCGGTGAAGTGGTTTCCCATGCCTTATCTCACTTGATCCTCACAGAAATCCTGGAGTAGGTAGATAGGAGACTCAGTGGAATCCTATTTTCTTTTCATTAACCAGAAAACAGAGATGTAGAAAGCTTAGAAACTTGACCCGACTGAAAAGAAGAAATGGTGGACCTTGAAAATGACTTCAGGTTTTCTCATTATGCAGAATATAGTCAAACTCTGCTGCAGTTAAATATTTTACCCTTTGTTCTCCCTGCGTGGTTTACAATAACAATCTGCTTTGTGTTGATATTTACTGCTGTGTTGCTGACAATTACCTGAAAGAGAAGTTGGGGTGCTTCACTGGGCTGGAAAAAGTTTAGCTACATCAGAAAGCAGGTCTAATTAAGCAAGTTTATTCTATATCTATAAAAGGCTAAGTTGACTTGCGCATGCGCGATACATATAAAGCTTTCGCTGGCGCCAATCACATGCGTGTGTTTCCATCTCTCATTGTTGATCATGAATTTGGTTGACACTTCTATTATAGAGAAAGGGTGAATAGCGATATTAAAATATTTCTTCTAATTAATTTCCTTTCAATGTGCACAAATTTGTGCACCAGGCCACTAGTTGTGATATAAAGAGATAGGAAAGGAGGTAGTATGCTACCTTTTCCATATTATTTCTTTTTTTAAAATAGATTTTTTTAATCCTCATGTGATAACAGGTTTATTGATTTGAGAGAGACAGAGAGAGAGAGAGAGAGAGAGAGAGAAACATCAATGTGAGAAACATTGATTGGTTGCCTCCCCATATGTGCCCCAACCTGGGGAATGGAACCCACAACCTAGGTATGTGACCTGACCGGGAATCAAACCCCACAACCTTTTTGGTGTATGGGATGATGCTCCAACCAACTTATCACCCAGCCTGGTCCATATTCAATATTTTATGTTAACAAAAAGACTGTAAGGCCATATTCCCACTCACCCTAAAGGCAAACAAGACTTAAAACAACTTTCCCAAGGCCACATAGCTAAATATTTGGTTCAAAGTCAAATATGTCTAATTATGAAAAACTGTATCCTTTCCTCTTTTTTAGAATACTATCCATAGCCCCCGATCTTTCCACTCTACTTCATACATCAAAAATTTAAAAAAGCAAACCAGGTGCTAATTATTTAAAAAAAATTATTTAAAGTTAAGAACAACTGTTTAAAGAAACCTGTCATCGAATTTATGTGCTCTGGTAAAATTAAACTGGAAAAGGCAGACACTTTTACAGCATCTTGTCCTCATCTGGTCTTAACAACCTGATCCCTACAGGGAACTCTATGTGCTGTAGCTCCAGTGACCAGCATCTTGTTTCCAAGGCTGTTTTCTGCATAAAACTTTTGACTCAGGGCTCCTGTCACCAGCAAAATGTGAATGTAAACTGTCCTTTTTCAGGTGTGGAGGAAGGGTGAAGTGGATGATCTTGAACCACTTACTTTTTACATGGCCAACTATAAACTAATTAGGAAAGTCAGAGGGGTGGGATAAAGGAAATAAGGGGTTTTCAGCTAAGAGTCCTTCCCTTTTTAGGAATATAAAGATAAACACTGTGGTGGGGGGAGGGTACGGTTACATTTACTCACAAAGAATTAACTCATTACATCCTGAAGTAACACTCATGCCACAGGTTGACTGGAAAGCCTGCATGTACATAGCTGCTTGAGCAGTGGTTCTCAACCTGCGGGTCGCGACCCCTTTGGGGGTCGAACAACCCTTTCACAGGGGTCGCCTAAGACCATCGGAAAACACATATATAATTACATATTGTTTTTGTGATTAATCACTATGCTTTAATTATGTTCAATTTGTAACAACGAAAATACATCCTGCATATCAGATATTTACATTACGATTCATAACAGTAGCAAAATTACAGTTATGAAGTAGCAACGAAAATAATTTTATGGCTGGGGGTCACCACAACATGAGGAACTGTATTAAAGGGTCGTGGCAGTAGGAAGGTTGAGAACCACTGTGCTTGAGTAAAAAAGGAGAGAAACAATGAACTAGTTGTGAATGCAGTGTGTTTGGAAGACAAACTCTCAAGACATGAACTCCATAGGGAAAAAGCTGATAGGTATTTAAAAAAGAGAGAAGCACTGGACCTACCTGGCAAATTGCAACAGAATCAGGGTAAACATCCTCCATGGACATTTGATGAGATTGACTTGTTTTGAGAGGCCCTGAATGGTCAGGACTCCTATTCTTTCATAAGCAGGTGTCTCTGGGTCATGAGATGGAGACGACAGTGAAGACATCCTAAATGGAGAACAAGCCGGTGGTGTCTGTAAGTTCCTCATACGGTCCCTGTTACAAGGTGCCCTGGAGGCCAGTCTACCTGTCCCCTCTCCCCCAGGTGACAGTCCCTGCTCAGGGAGGTTTGCTGGGTCTAAAAGAAGGAAGTAATGTGTATTGGGACAATAGTTCACATATGTTGGGAGATAGATGCCTTATGCATCCTTGACAATTAAGGAGGTAAAATGTGACTGAGCTATTAATGGTTGCAAAGATATCTGAATACTCTTTCTGCACCGAAGGCCCTACCTACATTTTTCCACAGTTACAGTTTCTTTACAGAGATTTGAAACATGACCATTTCAAGCAGTGATTCTGAAATGGAGTTTCATGAAATCCTTTGGGTAGAGGAGGCACCGTTAGGTGATGGATACAGACTTGATAAACTGGTATTAGCTCCTCCAGATGCTGAATCAGTATCATGCCAGATCTCTGTGGGAAGAAGTACACAGAGAATAATGGACAAGATTTCCATGGTTTCAACACAAGCTGAACTGGAAGAGATGGCTCATTTTCAGCGAGGTGAGAATTCAGGGATGCTGCATCAGCAGCCAGATGTGGCTGGTTTCTATGCATGGTAACGTGCCACCATCCGACCTGTCCTCCCCGCTGCTATGCATGGTAACGTGCCACCATCCGACCTGTCCTCCACCCCTGCCATGCATGGTAACGTGCCACCATCCGACCTGTCCTCCCCCCTGCCATGCATGGTAATGTGCCACCATCCGACCTGTCCTCCACCCCTGCCATGCATGGTAATGTGCCACCATCCGACCTGTCCTCCACCCCTGCCATGATGGCCAAAAATGAAACCAGAAATGTACTACATCACACCATCTTCTCTGTATCCTCTTCTTCAACGCTCTCTCCTGGATCCCATTTCCAAGCACATTCATACATCTCTCCCACCACATAACCAAGCTTAAAATTCTAGGCCAGCCTTCCTGTTGGATCTACATTACATTTCCAAATAGGTTGTGGCAACAAAGAAGTGCTCATCACTAGTCAACAAAACAAATTCAGATAAAACAATGAGATCCATTTTTTACACATCAGATTGACAAACATTTTAAGATACTAGTAATTATAATATAGGTGAAGGTGTGTGTGGGAAAGAAGTTCATACAAATACTGCTGGTAGGAAAGTAAAGTAGTCCAGCAGGATAATTATTATCCATGTAGATATTTTTTACCAACTCTAATTCTACTTGTAGGAATTTATCCTACAGCTCTCCTTACTGAAATGGGACAAAATATATGTAAAAATATTTTTGCAGCACTGATAGCAATACCAAAAATTATGTTGATAGGGGAATATTACGCATTTCTTTTAATGTTTTTATTTATTTAGAGAGAAAGAGGGAGGGAGAGAAAAACAACAATGTAAGAGTGAAACATGGCTCAGCTCCTCCTGCACACCCCCTACTGGGGATTGAGCCCACAACCTGGGCATGTGCTCTGACGGGGACTGGAACCGGTGACCTTTTGGTGCATTGGATGACACTCAATCAACTGAGCCACACTCGCCAGAGCTATCATGCCTTTCTTTAAAAAGGTGTAGTATAGCTAAACTTATGGCATGAAAAGATATTGATTGGTATGTATGATATGATCTTACTTGTCTAGCAAAAATACACATGCACATTTGCATATGTACAGAAGTTTTGAAGACCATACACTGAACCATTTCCAACTTTGGGGAGTAGGACTTGAGGGAAAGGGTTAGAATGATGACTTTTAAGTTTTTACCTTACAAACTTCAGTATTGTTTGAATATTTAAGATAAGCTTAAATTGCTATTATAATTTTAAAAATTAAAATGAATGATGGCATATCCTGTGAGGGGTTCCCTGAGCCCACTGATTAAAGCTGATGAAAAGGGAAAAGGAGAGCAGGTTTCAACTATGAAGAGTCTACCAGGAAAGAAAAAGCTGTATTTTCACACAGAAACCCTAAGCACAAAGGTTGTTCTACTGCTACAGGAATATTCGATTTGAAGCAGAAAACTTACACAGAAAGTGATTCTCATAACAACCACTAACTACCAAGAGGGTCTACTTATGTGTCCACAATTACTACGCTGGGTGATACACACACATGCATGTGTGTGTGTGTGTGTGTGTGTGTGTGTGTGTATATATATAGCTACATTTTTTCTGAATATAAAATTCACACATGCCCATGGCAAAAATAGAAAAATTTACAAACAGAAATTTAAAGCCCACTTACTATAGCCATATTTATGCTATTATAGCATTTCTTTATTCATATTCAAAATACAATATATTTTAAAATATGGAATTATGGCTTTACAACTTGTTTCACTGCCCCCCTCCAACCCCAATAATAGTATTCAAATATCTTTCTATATTAGTAGATCTAGGTCTATCTCATTCTTTTTTTAAAAAAAAAATTTTATTGATTTGAGAGAGGAAGAGAGACGGAGAGGCAGAAAGAGATAGAAACATCAATGATGTGAGAAAATCATTGATTGGCTGCCTCCTGCATACCCTCCACTGGGGATCGAGCCTGCAGCCCAGGCATGTGCCCTGATCGGAAATTGAACCATGACCTCCTGGTTGGTAGGTGGACACTCAATCACTGAGCCACACAGGCCTGGCTCATTCTTTTTAACAGGTGCATTGTATTCCATACTATTGATATAATTTTTAAAAATCAATAACTATAACTAAGACTTCAATCAACTGTCCCTGCATATGAACCTTTGCATATGAGTACTTACAGAGATATATTCCTAGAAGTGGAAGATAACTTGATTAAAGGGGACTTACACAGGTTAACTCGCTTTTTTTAATTTTTATTTTGTTTTATTGCTTAAAGTATTACAAAGAGTATTACATATGTTTCCTTTTTCCCCCCCTTGACCTTCCCCCCGCCTCCCCTACCCCCCAGTGTCTTGTGTCCATTGGTTATGCTTATATGCATGCATACAAGTCCTTCGGTTGATCTCTTACCCACCCCACCCCCCAACTCGCTTTTTAAAAGTTTTACATCACTTCACTTTTATGAAAGACCAACCTTAGTACCTGTTTTCATTAACTGAAAGAAATCCAAAGAGGATTTTTGCTTTTATGACAAAAGGTGAAAATTGAAAACAGAGTGCAACATTTGTTTGGCAGGAGTCACTGTTGTAGTATTGCCTTCCTATCAAGATTCTAGGACTCCAACTCCGCCCTCCCCAGCCCCCAACTTTTTCCTTACAATACAACACACTTTTATTTCCCTAACTTCTAACATGAAGATTTAAAAGAATTGGGTCAGTACTTATATTATCGAATGACTATGTACATTCTGTTCACTGTAGTGGACCATCATGACCTTTCCTTTCCTGTACATCTTTGTGTTGCTGCAGTTAGTAGCTACCTTTTTTCTTTTCATCGGCTTAGATTTCTATGCGCCCATCACCATTTATCACCCTACTCTCCAAGAGCACCTTAAACCTCCTCTCACCCCTCAGGCTACTTCTCAGTGGTATTCCTTTTGGACCTCTGTCCAGGCTGCACAGGTTCATCCCTGGCCTGCTGCACAGCCATGGTTTTCTTTTTACTATCATTTTGGAGATGGTCTTCCTTCTGTTCTGCTTCCTGGGTCCTCTGGTCTTTTCTTTTCCTTTTTCTAAATGTATTTTAATAAGCACTGCCTTTATAATTATTCAAAGTGTGTATATATTTTTGGGACACCCTGTATATACAATGGAGTATTACTCAGCCATAAATAGGATGAAAGCTTACCACTTGGGACAACATGAATGGACCTAGAGGGTGTTGTCTTGGGTCGGTTCCTCTGTCTTTTCTATTCTTCTGTTTGAGAAGTTCATCTTTTAGAAACCTCCTGTGAAAGGGTGCATGGGCGGTATATTTCTTTGCAGACTGTTTTATGAAATGTCATTATTTTACCTCCTCACTGGAGGTTGGAAATAATTTTTCCTCAGAATGTTATGGGCATTTCTCCATTGTGTTGCAGGTTCCAACAGTACTTTTAAGAAGTCTTGTTATTTTCTAGCTAGATCATTTTATCTCCTCACCCTCCCACCCCTCCACCCCCATCAGCCACACTCAAAGCTTTTAGGATCTCCTCTTGATCTCTGGTTCTAAATTTCACTGTAAAATATTTGGGTAACTTTTAGAAATGTAAGCTTTTTTGTTGTTGTTAATCCTCACTTGAGGATATTTTTCCATTGATTTTTAGAGAGAGTGGAAGGAAGGGGGAGAGACAGGGACAGAGAGAAATATCAATGTGAGAGAGACACATTGATCAGTTCCTCCCAACCCAATCAGGGCTGGGGATCGAGCCTGCAACCCAGATAGATGCCCCTGACTGGAATCAAACCTGATACCTTTCAGTCTGAAGGTTGATGCTCTATCCACCGAGCCAAACCAGCTAGGGCGAAATGTAAGCTTTTTATAGAAGAATAGAGGCCCGGCGTACAAAATTAGTGCATGGGGGCTGGGGGCGTTCCCTCAGCCCAGCCTGCACCCTCTCCAATCTGGGACCCCCTCGGGGGATGTCCAACTGCCCTGTGGGCCTAATCGCCCCCTACTGCCCTCCCTTGCCAGCCCGATCGCCCCCAACTGCCCTCCCCTGCTGGCCCGATGGCCCCCAACTGCCCTCCCTTGTAGACCTGGTTGCTCCCAACTGCCCTCCCCTGCTGGCCTGATCGCCCACAACTGCCCTCCCCTGTTGGGGTAGGCATCTTGTGACGACATGTGGGGGGAAGCCATCTTGTGACGATGTGGGGGGAAGCCATCTTGTGACGATGTGGGGGGAAGCCATCTTGTGATGATGTGAGGGCATCTCGTGAGGGTGTGAGGGCCACCTAGGCTTTTATTAGTATAGAATCTATACTATATAGTATTTTCATAGAAGGGAGTGTAAATCATAAATATCATTTGCTGAACTTTACAACATGAACATACTGGGTCATTCCTAGATTAAGAAACAGAATAGAGCTGCTTCCAGCCTCTACCTGCCCCTATGGTAACCGCTATCCTAACTGCCAACACCATAGATCAGTTTGCCTGTTTTTCAATTTTTATAGAAATGACATCGTATACTATGTGCTTTTTTGCTACTGGTCTCTTTTGCTCACTATTAAGTTTGTGAGATTCATCTGTGCCAGTGCATATACGGGTAATTCATTAATTTTTCTTCCACTATATTAACACATTACAATTACTTTACCCAGCTCTAGTGCCGACAGACTTTTGATTGTTTGCAGTTTGGGGCTATTACAGATATTGTTGTCACCAACATTTTTGCACAAGGCCTTTGCTGAGCAGATGTATCACTTCTGCTGGCTTAGGACTCAATGAGCCTTTCGATCTGAACACTTACTTTTTTCAGTTTAGAGAAATTCTTTGGTAATTTCTTTTTCTTTTTTTTTCTCATTTTCATTGATTCTTTCTTTCTGGAACTCTACTATTCTCCAGTATTGATCCTCTAATCCTCTAAACTTTTCTCTCATATATTTTTTTCGTTTATTATATAGAAGAACATTTCAACTTTGTCTTCTAATACTTCTATTGCTTTAAAAAAAAACTTTGTATTATTTTTAATCTCTGAGGTTAAAACATTTTCACCTTGTTTTTAAAATAGCATTCTGATCTTGTCTTATTGCTGCAATATCTTCTCTTTAAAAATATTTTTTTCTTATGTTCTCTGGAATATCTTGGTTTCAGTTCTTTTGTTTTTCCTGTTTGTATTTCTCTCCTTTTTGTCTGGGTAGCTTCCCTGAAATGTATGGTGGCCCTGGCTTGCCTAGTCATGTTTAAGAGTGAGGCGTTAAAACCTGCCTGAGAGGAGCGCTCCATGAGGGTGTGCTTGCTATACAGCTCTGAGGCGGGATGCCAGATACACTACAGGGCAGAAATAAATGTCTGAATTCGTAGCTCTTTCCTCTTTGGCAGGTCAGTTTTTCTTAGAAAGTAATCCTCTAAACTGGGTCCCAAGCAGCAGAAAGGGTTGCAAGATCTCACCATTTAGCGTGAAGAAACTTATTTACTTTTCTTGCTTTTCAGTGAGATAATCAACCCATCCCTATTCCCAGCAGTGCCTGCTTTGCTGTTCCCATGCCTAGAGTTGTACTGTCCAATATGGTACCCATAGCCACATGTGGCTACCTGAATTTTTTTTTTATTTTTTTTTAAATTAAATCTTTATTGTTCAGATTATTACATTTGTTCCTTTTTTTTTCCCCCCCATAACTCCCCTCCTCCCAGTTCCCGCCCCACCCTCCGCCCTCACTCCCCACCCACTGTCCTCATCCATAGGTGCACGATTTTTGTCCAGTCTCTTCCCACATTTCCCACACCCCTTTCCCCCCCAAGAATAGTCAGTCCATTCCCTTTCTATGTCCCTGATTCTATTATAATCAACAGTTCATTCTGTTCATCAGATTATTTATTCACTTGATTCTTAGATTCACTTGTTGATAGATGCATATTTGTTGTTCATAATTTGTATCTTTACCTTTTTCTTCCTCTTCCTCTTCTTAAAGGATACCTTTCAGCATTTCATATAATCCTGGTTTGGTGGTGATGAACTCCTTTAGCTTTTCCTTATCTGTGAAGCTCTTTATCTGACCTTCAATTCTGAATGATAGCTTTGCTGGATAAAGTAATCTTGGTTGTAGGTTCTTGGTATTCATCACTTTGAATATTTCTTGCCACTCCCTTCTGGCCTGCAAAGTTTCTGTTGAGAAATCAGCTGACAGTCGTATGGGTATTCCCTTGTAGGTAACTGAGTTTCTTTCTCTTGCTGCTTTTAAGATTCTCTCTTTGTCTTTTGCTCTTGGCATTTTAATTATGATGTGTCTTGGTGTGGTCCTCTTTGGATTCCTTTTGTTTGGGGTTCTCCGCGCTTCTTGGACCTGTAAGTCCATTTCTTTCACCAGGTGGGGGAAGTTTTCTGTCATTATTTCTTCAAGTAGGTTTTCAATATCTTGGTCTCTCTCATCTTCTGGCACCCCTATAATTCTGATGTTGGTACGCTTGAAGCTGTCCCAGAGGCTCCTTACACTATCCTCGCATTTTTGGATTCTTTTTTCATTTTGCTTTTCCGGTTGGATGTTTTTTGCTTCCTCGCATTTCAAATCATTGACTTGATTCTTGCGCTCCTCTGGTCTGCTGTCGGGCGTCTGTATAATATTCGTTATTTCAGTCCGTGTATGCTTAATTTCTAGTTGGTTCCCCAATATAAGATCGAGGGTCTTATTAGTTTTCGTGTAGATCTCATTAAGTTTATCGGCAGCTTCTAAACAGTTCTTGAGAGACCTTAAAAGTGTGGTTCTGAACTCTATTTCTTCCATTGACAATTTTGTCCTGTTTCTTTGTCTCCGCATTTTGTTATGCTTCCTTGGTGCACCCCCTAGTGGTCTTTGTTCGCAGTCTTATAGATAAATCTTGGTTGTTGTAGCTAATTCCAGGGAGGGTTTGACCTCCAGGCCAAGTGGCTATGAGAATCAGCTGTGTCAGCAGTGAGAGAACTTCTGTCCTCTAGGGAGGTGCTAATCTAGCTTTTGCCTGAGGCTATCCGGCAAATGCCTCTGTGCAGGGCTTTGGCGGGGCGGGTCGCACAGGATCAACAGGGTGGGCCGGAGAGAGCAGTTATGGCGGCTCTCAGTCCTGTCCCAAGGGGCTCTGCCTCTCTGAGTCCCAGCACCCGCTGCAAAGCTGGGAGAGAAAGCTGCACTCGCTCTGACCAAAGCCAGACAGTCCCGCTTCTCCCGTTTGAGTCTGGGTCCCTAAAGACTCGCCCGGATCTGGTGCTCAGAGTCTGCGACTCCCTCCCGATTGAAAACAACAACGGCGCCCTCCGCCGCCAGCCCGCTCCGCGCACTCCGCACCTCAGAATTTGACTTCAGCACTGCGCCTCCTCTGAGTGTCCGTATGCGTTTCTCTTTCCTCCTAGTTGTAGGACTTCCACTCAGCCAGCGTTCCTGTGGTTCTGGGTGATGTCCCTTCCGTTTTTTGGTTTCACTTTTGAAGTAGTTGTTCAAAGCAGCAAACTCCGGCGTTAACCTATGCCGCCATCTTGGTTCTCTCGGCTACCTGAATTTAAATTAATTTCAATTAAATACAAAATGTAGCTCCTCGGCCACATGGTCACTCTAACCACCGAGATGCTCGATAGTAGACAATGCTGGTATAAAACATTTTCACCACAGAAAGTTCTATCAGACAGTGTTGGAGAATAAACCTCTTGATTTATGCTTGGGGAGCGCAGTTTCCTAACTATACTGTGGATAGGGAGATTTGAAAGTTTGATTAATTTTTATGCAACCTTTAATTAATACTTTAATTTTCAATTGGGCTCCAAACCCAACTTCAGAGGTACTCAAAGGCCCGTTTCTTGAAATTTGACTCTTAACCACTCCCCACTCCACCAAACACACTTGAGGCAGTAGGTTGATTTATGCTGTTAGTAACCACTATCCATCTATCTTCCATCTTCTAAAACGTATTTCTATCTATCCTACTCCTTCCCTGTCATTTTTATGGGTTTTAGGCAGGGAGCAGAGACAAACAAGTGTTCAATCTGTCATGTTAAGTTTGATGTCCATTTGAGAATGTTGTTAACAAAGCTGATGACAAAGTGAACAGGTTAAAAACAGTCTGAAGTTTAACTCTGTCAAGCAGAATCTCCCCAAGGTCTGCTCCTACTAAATGTTACAGTTTTCAGAAAATTTTATCACCTCTGATTTTTTTTCATATTCCATTGCTTTGTTCTTTTTCCAAATATTATTTGAGAGCTTAGTGCAAGTAAATCTCTTGCTTACTTAGTGCAAGTAGGTCCCAGATTGCGAGAGGGCACAGGCCAGGCCAAGGGATCCCACTGGTGCACAATCCGGGCCAAAGAGGGACACAGGAGGTTGGCCAGCCAGGGAGGAACCATGGGAGGGTTCCAGGGCATGTCTGGCCCATCTTGCTCAGTCCCTACTGGCCAGACCCCAGCAGCAAGCTAACCGACCAGTCAGAGCGTCTGCCCCCTGGTGGTCAGTGCACATCATAGCGACTGGTCAACTGCCCCCTGGTGGTCAGTGCATCATAGCAAGCAGTTGAGTGGCCTTAGCATATCATTAGCACATTCTGCTTTGATTGGTTGAATTGACAACTGGATGACCAGACACTTAGCATATTAGGCTTATATTGTATACAGACAGTCCTCGGGTTATGTTGGACTCCACGTACATCGTTTCGTGGTTATGTCGCATTCTTCCATTTATTTATATTAAAAAAGTTCCATCATTTCAACGTATGTACATATGTTTTTTATTATTATTATTTACTTACCACACGTAAAGGTCAGGAATTGTTATCTTTCTTTTAATTTTTTTTACTATTTCACTTCATTACAGCTGTGTATGTGCTCCATGTGAGTGACGTAGGTGCTCATGTAGGTGGGTTCTGACTTATGGTGAAAATCGCGTTACGTTGCACCGTAGGAATGGATCTCTGACGTAACCCGAGGGCCTACTGGTAGGATGTTTTTTTCCTAAGAGAGCTAGCAATAGCAACACTATTATATTTCAGATTTTGTTGTTGTTGTTAATCCTCACCTGAGGATATTTTTTTCCATTGATTTTTATAGAGAGTGGAAGGGAGAGGAGGAGGGGACGGGTGAGAAGAGAGAGAGAAAAAGAGTGAGAGAGAGAGAGAGACAGAGCGAGAGAGACAGAGAGAGAGAAAAGAGAAATACCAATGTTAGAGAGACACATCGAGTGGTTGCCTCCTGCACCCACCTGACCAGGGCCGGGGATTGAACCTGCAACCCAGGTACGTGCTCTTGACCGGGAATCGAATCTGTGACCCTTTGGTGCATGGGCCAATACTATAACCATTGAGAAATACCAGCCAGGACTGTTTCAGAATTTTAAATGGTGATGTAAGCACCCATTGTGGCAAACCCTGCTGTAACAAATATTTTTTCACTTCCATTAAGAAGGATAGTTCAGTAATAAGCAGTGGCTAGCACACAAATTACATTAAGATCTGTTTGCCTCTTTCCCAAAAGATAAATTACATGAATTGTAACAAAAAGAACAATGATTGTTTGCAGAATTCTTAGGAGAGAAGTCCCTCTTTGCCCAGAATTATGCTTGTTTCTCAGTGTTTCCCCTCAGTTATGATAAGATGTCACTCAGGTCCTATAGTCATTGCTCCAGGGGACCTATAAAGAGTCAGACCAACCCTGGCCTGTTTGGCTCAGTGGATAGAGCGTCGGCCTATGGACTGAAGGGTCCCAGGTTCGATCCCGGTCAAGGGCATGTACCTTGGTTGCAGGCACATCCCCAGTAGGGGGTGTGCAGGAGGCAGCTGGTCGATATTTCCCTCTCATCGATGTTTCTAACTCTCTATCTCTCTCCTTTCCTCTCTGTAAAAAATCAATAATATATATATATTTTTTTAAAAAAAGAGTCAGACCATCTCTCTCATGCTAGAGCTCTTCTGTGAACTGTGGACCAACTCCTCAGGGCTTGTCCCTGAGACCGAATGAACCACACCATTTGGAACTGCTGGCCTTGGACGGCAAAGGCGGTCACTGCAGTGCAAAGAGCTGGACGCAGTCACTCTTAACAGTGTCCCTGACGGTCAATAAACAGTATGAGCTCCTTTTGGCTGCTTTCTCTCTTGGTGTCCTGAAATTTAGTTTTATTGGGATCAAAAGAATTAAAGAAAAGTTGCGCCAGATTGGGGCAGCATTCTAAAATAACACTTTAGTAATGAATGCTAATTTTTAAAGCACACGAGCTTAAATTTTTAAGTTAATATTCATATTTACTATAAAGACTATAAATGAAATGTGTGTGTGTGATATTAAAACAATTTCATGCTTTCTTTAAAACACTAAATTTAAACTCAGTATCAAGTAAAAGGTTGATAGTAGTCCTGTTATGACTATTGGGAGCTGTGAACCTTTTAGGAAGTCACGTGTGGTTACTTTTCATATGTTTATTCATGTATGTAAGGACTACGGACCACTGACCTTGTGCTAGGCACCATGCTGAACACTAGGGATGCAATGGTGGTTGGCTTTCCTAAGACCTATGTAAGTCAAGAGAGGAAAGCAGACAGTTACTTATAAGCTATTATAAGTATGGTGAGTGCTGAGGGTGAGTAAGATGAAAGCATGTGGCCTTCCTAACATTGTGGGGGAGGGATGTCAAGGACAGAAAATCTAACTTGCGTCCTGAGGTCAGTCGTGTCTCCTTGACTTATGGAAGTTTCTCTTTGTACTATCATTTACTTGCCTTCCTTGTTCATCTCACCACCCACCAAAGGAATCCTCTTATACATCAGCCACCTTTTCTTTCTTTCTTTTATTTTTTGGTCAATCCTCACCTGAGGATATTTTTCCACTGATTTATAGAGAGAGTGGAAGGGAGGAGGAGAGACATAGAGAAACATCCAACCAGGGCAGAATGGAGCCTGCAACTGAGGTATGTGCCCTTGACTGGAATCGAACCCAGGACCCTTCAGTCTGCAGGCCAATGCTCTATCCACTGAGCCAAATAGGGCTCAGCCAACTTTTCTTTTCCCAGAGCATTTGTAATGTCTAGGTGAGGTTAGCTTCAGCACCTTATTTGTTCTATCTTGCTACTCAAGCACAGGCATCACTCCCAAGAGGAAATTTCTACATTTGAAAACTAATGTAGCGCCCTGGCCAGGAAGATCAGCTGGTTAGCGCATCATCCCGATTTGCCAAGGCTTCAGGTTCAATCCCTGGTCAGAGCACATCAACCAATGAATGTACAAATAAGTGGTACTAATCACTTATTTTGTTTTTATTGATTTTTTTTCTCTCTCTCCCTTCCTCTTGGTCTCTCAAATCAACAAATAAAAAAATTAACAAAAATAAATTCATGTTGCACAAAATGTATTTCCTACTTTGCAAGTTCTGTGAATGCACATTTCATGTGTTAAGTTTACTAAGGAGAAGAAATATTTGTATTTTCTAAACTGAAACAATAAACTAGCTGGTGGAAGGAGAAACAAATTCTGGACACATCTGATAGATTTTTAAAATTGCAGGTACTTTGAGTGGCACTAACATGGCATGTGTTCACTTTAGATTGCATGTAAATCAGTCCAACAGGTGTCAGAAGACAGCTGTTCAGCGAATGCTTAGCCCTCAGGGAGAAAACATTCACAAAATATAGAGCACTTCCCCCTGAGTATCAGCAACTGAAGAAAACATTTATTATCCACTATTGTGATTTCTATAAATAATTTTATAAAACTTACTGAATAACTGCTTTATGCCAAGCAGTATTAGATATGGTGACAAAAGAGAAATAAAACACTAGTTTATCAGTGATAACTAAAGAAGTTCTATATTTTATTCTTCCACAAGTCTTCCCTTTGGGCTTAAAAGACTCACCAAACTGAACTGAGCTAAGTTGGCCTTCTTACGAATTCACTGAGTGAAATTGATTGCCAAGACCTGTTGACACTTCTGCCCTATATAGTTCTTAAGCTGTTTGCTCCATATTCTCTCTGGCACCTTTTTCCTTTAGGTCTACATCTAAACTGCCGTAATATCATGTGAACTATTTTTTCTGTCATAGTGTTGCCCCTTTCTATACCATGCTTGTTAAACTGCTACTAATTTAATCACCTAAAACACAAAAGATGTGGGGAACCCTTCAATGTCACCCAAATGCCTCCGGGACACAGCCCATCCATTCTAACACAGCCCACTGCCTTCTCTTGCCCCACTTTTGTCACTGTCCTACCATAAGCACTTAATGTTTCAGTCACACCTAACCACTTGAAATTTCTGAAAAGCCTCAAGCTTCCTCGTGCCTTGGTGTGTCTGTCACAATCTCCTCCACACCTTTTCCCAGTCCCTGGCCCATGGCCCCAATTCACTAACCTTTCTCTACATTTTTTTTAATTTTGTAAAATTTCAAAAGTTTAAGATTAATACAAGAAAAATCCATAGTCTTAGCTGGTTTTGCTCAGTGGTTACAGTGTTGGCCTATAGCCCAAAGGGTCACCAGTTTGATTCCCAGTCAAGGGCATGTATTTGGGTTGCAGGTTCAATCCCCAGCCTTGGTCAGGGCATGCTTGCAGGATGTGTCTCTCTCACACAGATGTTTCTCTCTCTCCCTCTCCCCGTTCCCTCTCCCTCCCCCCGCTCCCTCTCCCTCCCATCTCTCCTCCTCCCTTCCAGTTTCTGAAAATCAATGGAAAATATATCCTCAAGTGAGGATAGACAACAACAAAAATAAACACCCATATACCCTTCACCTATAATCATCAGTTGCTAACATTTTGCCATACTTGTGTTCATTTACTCTCTCCCTACACACTTTTGCTGAATTATTTGAGAGAAACTTGCAGACTTTATGATACTTTACTCTCAAATTCTGCAGCATGTATCTAACCACAGAACTTCCTCTTACCATCACCACAATACAACTATCACACTCAGGACATTTAATATTGAAATTTAATTGGAATATACAGTTAATATTCAAAGATTTCCCCAACTGGCTATTATTTATCTTTCAAGACTAAGCTCTAATAAAATGACATAACCATCTAACACACACACACACACACACACACACACACACACACACACACAATATGCACTAGGTGTCTCTTTTCTACACAAGGTGGGGCAAAAGTAGGTTTATAGTTGTGAGTAGGTGAAAGTTTATTCTTGTATTATTATTTATTATTATACTAGGGGCCCGGTGCACGAAATTCGTGCACTGGGTGTGTGTGTGGGGGAGTGTCCCTCAGCCCAGCCTGCCCCCTCTCACATACTGGGAGCCCTCAGGCGTAGACCCCCATCACCCTCTGATCACCTGATCGGCCCCTTGCCCAGGCCTGACGCCTCCACCAGAGGTGTCAGGCTTGGACAGGGGAACCCCCATCTCCCCCCGATCACTGGCTCTGGCCCCCGCCCAGGCCTGAGGCCTCTGGCCCAGGAATCATGCCTGGGCAGTGGACCCCCATCTCCCTCTGATTGCTTGCTCCACCCCCCGCCCAAGCCTGACGCCTCTGACCCAGGCTTCAGGCCTGGGCAAGGGGACCATCATATCCCCCCAATCCCTGGCTCCGTCCCCCACCCAGGCCTGATGCCTCGGCCAGAGGAGTTGACCCTCATCACCCTCCGATCACCAATCACCGGATCGGCCCCTTGACCAGGCCTGAGGCCTCCTGCAGAGGTGTCAGGCCTGGCCAGGGGACCCCCCGCTCCCCGCGGTTGCAGGCTCCGCCCCTGCCCAGGCCTAACGCCTCTGACTGAGGCGTCCGGCTCGGGCAGCGGGGACCCGCAGCTGCAGCGGCCCCGCGATCGTGGGCTCCGCTTTAGGCCCAGGCAAGGGACCCCTAGCTCCCGGGACTGCCAGCTTCGACCGTGCCCAGCTCCCATCACTGGCTCCACCCCTACTTCCTGTTATCACTGGCCAGGGCGGCAAAGGCACCTGATTCTCCGATCATGGCTGGGGGGCAGGGCAAAGGCGGCCCCGGGGCCGCCTTTGCCCTGCCCCCCAGCTCTTAGCTCCCCCCTGGGTTTCTGATCACTGTCAGTGGCAGGGGGCTTCTTCCTGCTTTCCCTTTCGCCTCCCTGCATTGTGCCTACATATGCAAATTAACCGCCATCTTGTTGGCAGTTAACTGCCAATCTTAGTTGGCAGTTAACTGCCAATCGTAGTTGGCAGTTAATTTGCATATAGCCCTGATTAGCCAATGAAAAGGGTATCGTTGTACGCCAATTACCATTTTTCTCTTTTATTAGTATAGATTGTATTCCATATGAACAACTGTAAACCTGTTTTTGCCCACCCTGCATTTCTACTGCCTTTTGTATAGTTCTATTAAAGCACGAACCACATTTTGTCATATTGTTTATTTATTTTTTTGTAGTATCTGAAATTTAACTAGACTCACTTCAACTCCTCTTGCACTTCATACTTTACCTGGTATTTGTTGTTGACTGAATGGATAAATGAGTGAATGAAGGGTGCCATTTGAGATCCTTATTCTACTCTCTCATTATAACTGTATCCGGGTACCACTCAGGTCTTCTTGATTTCACCTGATTTCAAAAGCTGCCACTGGTGCCAGTCCTGCAAAGACTTGTACTGGCCTCGTGAAGGTGCCACTGACAGTACCTTGCCTGTGCCATGAACTCCTGATTCTGGCCACAGGGCCACACTGGTGCAAAGCTGGGCTCCATTAAATATTGATGATGGAATCCTGGACTATAAAGTCACTTTATAGTTAAAAAGGCTCACCTAACACAATTCTCCTAACACAATTCTCTACCATCCTACTTTGCAAATACCCAGCCTTTGCAAAAACCCTTCCAGGGAAAAGAACGCCTCTAGGCCAGTGGTTCCCAATGTGGGGCACACGCCCCACAGGGGGCCAATTTGATTTTTAAGGGGAGCAATTGGAGAATGAGTTATTAACAGTGGTTCTTTTGCATTTCTTATGGTTCTAGGGGCCTCATACACAGTATCTATACTAATAAAAGAGAAAAATGGTAATTGGCGTACGACGATACCCTTTTCATTGGCTAATCAGGGCTATATGCAAATTAACTGCCAACTATGATTGGCAGTTAACTGCCAACTAAGATTGGCAGTTAACTGCCAACTAAGATTGGCAGTTAACTGCCAACTAAGATTGGCAGTTAACTGCCAACAAGATGGCGGTTAATTTGCATATGTAGGCACAATGCAGGGAGGCGAAAGGGAAAGCAGGAAGAAGCCCCCTGCCACTGACAGTGATCGGAAACCCAGGGGGGAGCTAAGAGCTGGGGGGCAGGGCAAAGGCGGCCCTGGGGCCGCCTTTGCCCTGCCCCCCAGCCATGATCGGAGAATCAGGTGCCTTTGCCGCCCTGGCCAGTGATAGCAGGAAGTAGGGGTGGAGCCAGTGATGGGAGCTGGGCACGGTCGAAGCTGGCAGTCCCAGGAGCTAGGGGTCCCTTGCCTGGGCCTAAAGCGAAGCCCATGATCGCGGGGCCGCTGCAGCTGTGGGTCCCCGCTGCCCGGGCCGGACGCCTCAGCCAGAGGCTTCCTGCAGGGGCAGGGGCGGAGCCCATACGATCGTGGCACTCCCCCACCCCCTGCTGCCACTGCAGGTCCCCACTGCCCGGGCCGGACGCCTAGGCCAGAGGCGTCAGGCCTGGGCAAGGGGCCGATCCTGTGATTGGAGGGTGATGGGGGTCAACGCCTGAGGGCTCCCAGTATGTGAGAGGGGGCAGGCTGGGCTAAGGGACACTCCCCCCACACACACCCAGTGCACGAATTTCGTGCACCGGGCCCCTAGTATAAACATATATTGTGACATATTTATGCATTTCAGTTTTCTATTATATGTTTTGAAACTTTATTTTCTATTTGTTCTTATCACTTCATATTATTTTTTAACAGTTTCTTAGTGATTTCTTCCTCATTACTTCAACTGTCCTTTCATTCTTTTATTTTTCTCTTTCATGGATGCCATGCTCTTTGGAAGCTTGTTTAGACCAAGTTAATGGCCTTTTCTTCCATGTGAATAGGAGTTCACTTTTTGAATAATAAGAATTATATGTCACAAAAAAAGGTTGGGAACCACTGCCCGAGGCCAAGTAAATTTCATTTACCATGACAATGCTGCTACATAATTATTTCTTAAATTGAGTCAAACTGTCTCTTTTTAGTCCTTCACCCATTGGTCCTTGCTCTAACCTAGGAAATTATATAGAATATGGTTATGGAAAGAACAGGGGTCGCTGGGGAGAGAAAGAGACAGAAAAAAAAGAGTTATCCCTCCATACACAGAGATGGACTTGAAACTCAGGTCTACCAGTTGGTCTGGGTTGAAGTGGGTTTTGAGTCTGGTGTCTTGTTACATGTGTCCCAGAGGTTCCTGTACCTGGCTGGCTCCCTCCTCTTTTCATATGTCTGGCATATCTTGTGTATGCTTGAGAAGGAGCCATGCTAAGGGTAATGACATATGTTCCTAAATTAGGATCACACAACTTACAAAAGTCGAGCCTATGCAAAAGCTATTAAAAAAAAGGATAATGGAGGAAGAAGGATTTAAGTTGCTGCTGAGTTCTTCCTTCTTGCCTTTCCCTTGGAGCTTTCCCAGGCAAATGCTGAACAGAAAGCTCTTTTTGTCTCTTTGGACTTGTGGCAATCTGGAAACTTAACCCTTGCTACTTTAATTGCCTGACTACATTTTTTCAATAGAAAGGGGAAAAAATGAAAAAATAAAATATTCTAGAAACTCTGTAATTTTTAAAAAATATATTTTATTAATTTTTTACAGAGAGGAAGGGAGAGGGCTAGAGAGTTAGAAACATCGATGAGAGAGAAACATCGATCAGCTGCCTCCTGCACATCCCCTACTGGGGATGTGCCCCCAACCAAGATACATGCCCTTGACCTGAATTGAACCTGGGACCCTTCAGTCTGCAGGCTGACGCTCTATCCACTGAGCCAAATCAGTTAGGGCTAGATACTCTGTAATTTGATGCAATTCAGTTTATGCTCATTTGGCAAAAGTGAACAGTGCTGAATTTAAAGAACTAGTGTCTATATTTTGCATATCACTGTTAGCCAAAATTGTGGAGTGTAAATGTAAAACCATTTGCTCACCAAGACCCCAGGAGGAAAACATAAAAAGATCATTGGCATGAACACATAATTCACATAAAAAAGAGATGGACATTTTTTAATTTAAAAAAAGATCAACCTGATCCGGCCAGGTGGCTCAGTTGGTTGGAGTATTGTCCTCTGCACCAAAAAGGTTGTGGGTTTGGCTCCAGTAAGGGAGCATATGGGAGGAAACCAATCAATGTTTTCTCTCTTTTTCTTTCTCTCTCTTTCCCCCCCTTTCTAAAATCCTCGGGTGAGGATTACAAAAAAAATTTAAAAAGTTCAACCCTGCTGACTTTAGGGGAATATAAGTTAAAACAGTTGGGCTTTCAGCAATAATACCAGTTCTCAGTGAAACACTGAGTCTATCTCTAGCAGCCATGGACTCTGAGATTTTCAAAAGACATTCTGATTGATACAGTCAACTCTTCAAGTGTCCAGTAAGTACTACAAATGTTAATCCTCAAAATCTGTTTTAGCTTGGCTACTATAACAAATTACCACCAACTGGAGATGGCGAAGGGGGGAGGGAGCTTACACAACAAATATTCATTTCTCACAGTTCTGGATGATGAAAATCCAAGATCACAATGCCAGCCAGCATGGTATGTTTCTGGTGAGGGCCCTCTTCCTGGTTTACAGATGCCCATCTTTTTTATTTTTTTAATATATTTTATTGATTTCAGAGAGGAAGGGAGAGGGAGAGAGAAATATCAATGATGAGAGAGAATCATTGATTGGCTGCCTCCTGCATGCCCCCCACTGGGGATCGAGCCTGCAACCTAGGCATGTGCCTTTGACTAGAACCAAACCCGGGACCCTTGAGTCTGCTGGCCAACGCTCTATCCACTGAGCCAAACCAGCTAGGGCGATGTCCATCTTCTTTTTTTTCTTTTAATATTTTTTTAAATTTTATTTTCTTGTTTAAAGTATTACAAATAGTAGTACATATGTCTCCTTTTTTTCCCCATTGACCTTCCCCCATCTTCTTACTGTGTCCTCACAAGGTAGAGGAGAGAGGAAGCAAACTCTCTCATCTCTTCTTATAAGGACACTAATCCCATTACCAAGGGCTTCACCCGCAGGGCCTACCTCCCAAAGGCCCACCTCCTCCAAATACTATCACACTAGGGGTTAAGATTCCAATATGTGGATTTTAGGTGGTGGTGGTGGAGACACAAACACTCAGTCCTTAACAAAACCACAGGGGTTTCCTTTTCTGTTTGCCCTAACAATGATTCTCAAAGTGTTATCCTGGGCCAGCTTCATGGGCACTACCTGAGAACTTGTTAGAAATGCAAATTCTTAAACCCTACCCCAGATCTACTTACTGAATAGGAAACTGGTGGTGGTGGTGGGGGGGGCGGTAAATCGATGCATATTAAAGTTTAAAGACACCCATGGGTTATGCCCTTGAGGGCAGGGACCAAGGGTTGCTGAAAGTTGAAACCCTGGCTCACAGCTCATAATAAAGTGTGTTGAATGAGTGACAAGCCTACACATTTTCCCAGAAAACTCTGAATCTATAATTATTTTTTAAATGAAAAGTACCTTTTGAGTACTTCACTAGAAATAGGTAAATCAGTTTCTTGCATCTACCTTTAGGCACAAAGACACACAATTATTACATATCCATTATCTCTTAGATTAGGATTTCTCACAAATGTCTCCACACATTGCCAGATGTATGAGGATGGGGGCAAAATCATCCCTGTGGAGAACCACTACCTCAGCTCATTCCTTACTGACATAGATTAGGCGCTTGCTGTGCTTTTAGAATGGTCAGAGAAGGACATCATGGCAGAAGTGCTTTCTCGTCATGACAATGGCCATTCAGAAAACAATGGACATTTTTATAGGTTAAATCCCTAATCCCAGTCAGATTGCCAGAATTTCAATACTGATTTTCAATGCTTCCTTGAGAAGCAAATTCAAATAATTTGTCAAAATTATGAAATGGTGGAGGTCAGATTCAAACCATGTACTTTGTCCACACTTCCTTAAAACATGGGGTGTCAAAAGGGGGTGTTCATAAGTGTGCTTGTAGTAGGCTGTTTACTCTAACACATGAGACCTGCATTTAGAGAGCTACATGTAGAAAATGCAATTTTTGAGTAAGTGGACAGAATTCAGTTTCAGATAGATGGACACCTAGAATGCTGTGAGTTCTGTTGCTGCTCAAGTAAGGCATACTGAAATGAAGAAAATGTACAAAAATGTGTTTAAGCCCAAGTCTCTACATAACTGCTAATAGAAGGCTGGGAAGGAAAACGCTAAAAATATAGGAAAAGTATAGAGAAAGGCTAAAAATATCTCTATTTGAAGACAGCAAATTGTGAAAGGATACGTAACTGACAATTATTAAATAATTAAGGGTATCTCTAGGATGAATATGCATTAACTCACCAAAATCCCACACTGAAAAAATAAGAAGTAGTATCCTATCTAATAAAAGAGAAACATGGTAATTAGCGTACGACTGCTACCCTTCCCATTGGCTAATCAGGGCGATATGCAAATTAACTGCCAGCCAAGATGACGGCCGGCAGCCAGGCAGCTTGAAACTAAAATGAGGCTTGCTTGCTTCAGTGATGGAGGACTCCAACGTTCCCCGCCTGCCTTGCCGGCCTCTGAGCCTGCAGTTTGAAACATTGTAACAAATATAGAAGCTAAACAAAACCCCAGAAACCTGCTTTCAGCGAGCCGGGATCTCAGAGCTGGAGTTATACATTGTTTTGATTATAGAACCGAAACAAACCAGATACCTGCTTTCAGCAGCAGAGGCCTCAGAGCTGGAGCCAGAGCTAAAGCTGGCCCAGAATAAAAAAAAGAAAAGAAAAAAAGGAGCAGTTGGGAGCTTCAGCCCTCAGTCCCTCACCCAGACTGGCCAGGCACACCAGTGGGGACCCCCACCCTGAAGGGTGTGTGACCAGCTGCAAACAGCCATCATCTCCTCACCCAGGCTGGCCAGGCACCGCAGTGGGGACCCCCACCCTGAAGGGTGTGTGACCAGCTGCAAACAGCCATCATCCCCTCACCCAGGCTGGCCAGGCACCCCAGTGGGGACCCCCACCCTGATCCAGGACACCCTTCAGGGAAAACCAGCCAGCCTCACCCATGCACCAGGCCTCTATCCTATATAGTAAAAGGGTAATATGCCTCCCAGCACCGGGATCAGCAGAGCCAAGAGGCCTCCCGGCACCAGGATCAGCATGACAGGGGGCAGTGCCCAAACCCCCTGATCGCCCTGCGGCTCTGTGTGTGACAGGGTGCGGTGCCCCAACCCCCCTCTCCCCTCCCACCACGGGCCCTGCTCTGTGACAGGGTAGAGCCGTGGGAAAACTACGACCCGCGGGCCGAATCTGGCCCGTTTGAAATGAATAAAACTAAAAAAAAAAAAAAAAAGACCGTACCCTTCTATGTAATGATGTTTACTTTGAATTTATATTAGTTCACACAAACACTCCATCCATGCTTTTGTTCCGGCCCTCCGGTCCAGTTTAAGAACCCATTGTGGCCCTCGAGTCAAAAAGTTTGACCACCCCTGGGGTAGAGCCATAACCTCCCCGTCGGCCCTGCCCTGAGTGTGACAGTGGCAGCGCCCCAACCCCCTGATTGGCCCTGCTCTGTGGGTGATAGAGGGTGGCGCCCCAACCCCGATTGGCCCTGCTCTGTGCATGACAGGGGGTGGCGCCGCAACCTCCCCATTGACCCTGCCTTGAGTGTGACAGGGGGTGGTGCCCCAACCCCCCAACTGGCCCTAACCTGAGCGTGACTGAGGGTGGCATAGCAACCTCCCAATCCGCCCTGCTCTGTGCATGACAGGGGGCGGTGCCCCAACTCCCCAATCGGCCCTGCTCTGAGCCTGACCAGGGGCTGCACCTAGGGATTGGGCCTGCCCTCTGCCACCCAGGAGCAGGCCTAAGCCAGCAGGTCATTATCTCCTGAGGGGTCCCAGACTGCGAGAGGGCACAGGCCAGGCTGAGGGACCCCCCCTTCCCCCTGAGTGCACAAATTTTTGTGCACCGGGCCTCTAGTAGTATAATAAATGACTCCTATGTTTGTTCCAGATCTCAGCTGCACCAAGATCAGGCCCCTAACCTATGCTCACACAATGCTTAGCAGAATCCGTAATGGTTAATGGCTATTTGTGTGATTATTTGATTGGCTCTCTTTCCTTGAATCCTATAAACTCCACGAGGACAGGGACTGTATTGTACTCATTACTGTAGCTCCAGTGTCTAGCTCAATAAATATTTGTTGAATTAATCAAGAGGAACCCCAAAGCTGTAGGAGAGGAAAAAGCTAGAAAGTTGGGAGAAGTTCCAGGGAAAGTAGGAGCATGTAAATCAAAGGAGAAAAGTTCCAAGGGGGAGGGTCAGCTGTGTCTAACAACACAAAGGCACAGCGTAAGATAAAGACAAAAAACCACCCATTGGTTGTGGCACCTTGAAGCTCATTAGCAAGTTGGCAAGAACGGTTTCATCAGGGGTTTGGGAACAGAAGCTAACTGCAGTGGGTTGAGGAATCAGACACACAAGAAAGTAGGGATTGCCAATATGAGGCCACTCTTTCAAGAAACTTGAACCTCAGGGTCATAGAGCAAGGAGAGTAGCTAAAAGGGAATATGAGGTCAGAGACTCTTTTTCCCAAGGAGGATAGAAGTATAACATTGCATAAAAAGTCAGCATCAACAGAGAAGTTTAGAACACAGTCCTGGAATCTGGCTGAGAGAAATGGAAGCACATTTCTTCTCTTGGGACAGAAAGTAAGGAAATAGGTTCCCATGGAGGTATAATTCTAAGTATTAAGAAAGAGGCTGAGGAAATTCTGGCATGATGGCCTCATTCCACCACCCTGCCCATCACCACCTTTTTTTCCTTGTGAAGTAGGTGGCAAAGCAACTACCAAGAGAGAGGGTAGTAGTAACAATTCTAAAGAATTTGAAGAGTGGTCGAAACTGGTTTGGCTCAGAGGATAGAGCGTCGGCCTGCGGACTGAAAGGTCCCAGGTTCGATTCCGGTCAAGGGCATGTACATGGGTTGCGGGCACATCCCCAGTGGGAGGTGTGCAGGAGGCAGCTGGTTGATGTTTCTCTCTCATCGATGTTTCTGACTCTCTATCCCTCTCCCTTCCTCTCTGTAAAAAATCAATAAAATATATTTAAAAAAAAAAAAGAATTTGAAGAGTGTTGGAAATTTGGAAAAATCACTTAGACCAGCAGAGGTTGGAATTCATAGATCAGAACTAGCTTCAGGTCATATAGTTATACTGGAGGCCCGGTGCATGAAATTCGTGTACTGGGGGGAGAGTTCCCTCAGCCTGGCCTGCGCCCTCTCACAGTCCAGGACCCCTCGCTCCTTACTGCCAGCCTGCTCACTGCTCCTTACCACTCAGCTCACTGCTCCTTAGTGCTGCCACAGAGGTGGGAGAGACTTCCGCCACTGCCACTGTGCTCGCCAGTCATGAGCCCGGCTTCTGGCTGAGCAGTGCTCTCTCTGTGGGAGTGCACTGACCACCAAGGGGGCAGCTCCTGCATCGAGCGTCTGCCCCCTGGTGGTCAGTGTGCATCATAGCGACTGGTCATTCTGCTGTTTGGTCGATTTGCTTATTAGGGTTTTAGTATATAGGATACATGGAGCAAGAGACAAGAGAACTAGATGTTTGAAGAAATAAAAGACCAGCTGAAGGTAGTTAGGGCTAGCATGAGGTCAGAAGAACCTAGAAAAGTAGGGGGGGAGCCAGATAATTCCCAGACTTATAATTCACACTGAGTTCAAATAACAGAAGTGCTTTATTAACACATTGCTTGCGGGTAGTTTTTATCGCGCGCTAACAGGTGGCGCGGGCCATTTTTGCTAATTTTTTGCGCAAATGGCAATGTTCAGTAAAATTATAACTTTAGTTTACGTATTTATACATTACCCGCATTCTACCGCTAGTCTATAAAAAACGTATTAATACGTGTCCCGCGTTCTACTACACTGGTAGAACTTATAAATATGTAAAACATATAAATACGTTTCCCGCATACAATGTGTTAAGTAGGAAAGTGATAGATTTAAGAAGACAGTAATATTCGTCAAAGAAAGTAGAAAGAAAACCAAGGCCTTCTGGAGTCAGGTGAGCCAAAAGAAGAGAGTATTTACCAAGGTGGGGATGGTCAATGACGTCCCTGTCTAGAGCTCAGAATGAGGAGGCAACTCTCTCTGGTGGTATTACAATCATGGAGGTAGCTGAGATTACCCAGCCTGTGTGTCAAATGAGCAGACAAAAAGGAGAAGATCCAGAGGAGCACAAACATTAAATGGGGTAGTGGTAGGAATATAAGAAGACAGGTTTGCGAAGGCTGAGGAGCTGTCAGGTTGGTGGACTCTGAGAGCCATGGGGAGGTAATGTATCTAGAAGGAAGGACAAATGAGTAACAGTGAAACTGCTGCCATATATGGGTGACCAATAGTGACAAAGAAATCTCTAAGGACCCCTCTGAGAACAAAGTCAGTGCAGTAGTAAGACAGACAGATGACATTGGGTTGGGGATTGAGAAGAACATGAGAGTGTGTAAGTGGAAATAGAGTATATATTACTCTTCTAAGACATTTAAGTATGGTTACGAAAGGGAATTAGCTAGAAAGGAGCATGTGGCTGAAGAAGAAATTTTTATATAAGGTAGGAGATACTCAATCATGTTTAAATGTTGGTGGGATAAAGTTCATAGATCCTGAAAATAGACCTCTCTCTCAGAGACATGAGTCAGGTTATGGCCACTCATTTAAAGATGACAGAATTACTTCCAGGTTGGCTGAAGGTGGTACTACTATTGTAATGGCAGGGGTTTGGCCTTGATGACAGGGAGCAAAACAAGGGAGAAAGTTTCTGGTTTTCCATGTTAATGTTGAAACTAGAGGATTCCAAAAGGGTATGGTTAAGATGGTTTATAGAAGGCAAAAGATCAGTAACCATGAAAGCTTAGCTCTGGAAGAGGAAAGGGAATAGGTTAATGACCATGGAGTCTAACAGTTGGAACAGGAATGAATGTTCTACACACTTTGGAGTACAAATCAGGTGTCAGAGCTCAGAGATTTAGGTCCACACAGCAGTAATAGCAGGAAGTCCACTAGCCCTGCCTTCTAAGAGCAAGTACTCCAGCAAATTTTCTAGAATAAGAAAGACTTGCTTCAAGGTCAAAATAGATTTCTGCCTTTTATAGAAGAAGCTAGAAGTTTTCTTGTTTAAAGAATAGAGGGAAATCCCCACAAATTTAATTTCTGGTAGGGTGTCCCCCTACACTGGCCAATATTAATGTCACCTGGCTATTAATAAAACATTTTGTTTCACTTGGTACATGATAGCCATGTGCTTCAAAAGCTAGGAGTTTTTGTTGTTGTTTTTTTCTTAAAATCTACATTTAAATTCTAGCCAAAAGTAACCTAGGACTTCCATGTTAGAGGTATCTTTGACATAAGTGCTAGATAGAAGAAATGTATTAATCAACTGAGGATTAAGACACCTCACTGCCAACTGAGATATGGTTTAAGGATTTGATGTATCCAGTTCATTTATTAACAACTTGTTAAGTTTAAGTTTCATTTGCTGGTTTTCTACTCTATAACTGTGTTCTTTTTTAAATTTACAAGGCAATGAAATTAAAATAGTAAATGGAAAACCTATCTTGCTTTTCAATAAAGAGTTAATTTTAATAATTTCAGGGGCATTGTGCTAAAAATGTTTTTGTTGTGGAAATAAATTCAATTTATATTTTTAGGATCAATTTTATTGCAGTGATAGATTCTCAAAGGAAATGTGCATAAATGATGAAGGACAGCACATGCTTAAAATACCAACCTGTGCTTGCAGAGGTCTGCTTCTCTTTCATTCTAAAGAGTGCTAGAAATAAATTTTAGTAGGTTTATGGTAACTAAGAGCAGTCATTTCTGTCCTACATAAACATTCTGCCAAGGTTTTCTATTGTGGTTAGTAGTGGCAATAACCCAGAAGTCATATTTAAAGAATACAATTAGAACACCCAGCAGTTTTCAAATATGTACTTTTTAAATATCTATACTAATAATAGCCTAGGTGGCGTCACACCCTCACGTCATCACAAGATGGCCGTCACAGGATGGCTGTGTGTACAGCGGAGGCGGGACCCAGAGGCCACTCTGTGTGGTGAGACCTGGGGATCCCACGGCTCTGTGTGGTGCGGATGAGGCTGGTCCTGGCGTCTCCACCTCCTCATGCAGAGGAGGCAGGTCCCAGCAGAGAAGGTGGATTGTGGCAGGGCAGCTGCAGGGAACTGTGGGAGATCAGGCTGGCAGGGAAGCAGTTAGGCGTCAATCAGGCTGGCAGGGGAGTGGTTAGGGGGTGATCAGGCTGGCAGGCAGAAGCGATTAGGAGCCAGTGGTTCCAGATTGTGAGACGGATGTCTGACTGCCGGTTTTGGACATCCCTTGAGGGGTCCCGGATTGGAGAGGATGCAGGCTGCATTGAGGGACCCCCCCCCAATGTACCCTCTCAGCCTGGCCTGCACCCTCTCCAATCCGGGATACCTTGAGGGATGTCCAATTGCCTCTCACAATCCGGGACACTGGCTCCTAACCACTCACCTGCCTGCCTGCCTGCCTGCCTGATGGCCCCTAACCACCTCTGCCTGCCTGCCTGATGGCCCCTAACTGTTCCCCTACCAGCCTGATCGCCCCTAGCTACTCCCTTGCTGGCCTGATCGCCCCTAACTGCTTCTGCCTCGCCCCACATCCGGGACCCAGGATTCCCTCCTCCAGCCAGTTGCAGGCACCTGGGACCCGGGCTTCCCCCGCTCTGGCCAGCCACAGGCATCCAGGACCCGGGCCAGCTTCGCCTGGGCTGGCCGCAGCCGCAGGGGACCATGGGCGGGTGGCTTCACTCAGGCTACAGCTGCAAGCACCCAGGAGTGCGGGGAGGGTGGCTTGTCCCTCTCCCAGGCCGCAGGCATAGGCACAGCCACTGGTGCCCGGAACCACAGGGCAGGTGGCTTGTCCCTCTCCTGGGCCACAGCCTGGCTGGTCCCCATTTCTCTCTCGCAAGCTCATTTGTTCCTGGCTAGTCCCCATTCCTCTCTTGCAAGCTCATCTGTGCCTGGCTGGTCCCCATTCCTCTCTCCCCAGTGTTGAGTGTCTGAGCCATTATGGTGTGATGGCATGACAACAATTTGCATATTTGCTCTTAATTATACAGGATATATTAATTTTAGAAAGGAAGGGGGAGAGATAGATAGAAACATCAATGATGAGAGAGAATCATTGACTGGCTGCCTCCAGCACACCCCTTATTGGGGGATTGAGCTCGCAACCCAGGCATGTGCCCAGGGCTGAAATCATACCTGGGACTCTCTAATCTGCAGGCCGATGCTCTATCCACTGAGCCAAACCAGCTAGGGCTCAAATATGTACTTTTATCCCTCCAATATTCATGATTGCAATTTATCAAATTGACTTGATGGCATAAACTGCACTCTATGATACCTTGTGATGACAGAAACTGGAGGCATAAATAGAAACTGGAGGCCAAAAAATCTGTAATCCTAAAACTTAGCATAGATCTTTTAACATTATAGTTATAACAATTCTCTTGCAAAGTGAGTTGGTAAGCTGTCACACCTTGGTTTAACTGAAGCATAAAAGATTATGGTCTCCTAAGTTAACAAATGAAAAGATACAATGATAGCTATAATTAATGAAATACATAGTTCTTTCTGGGCACTGTGGTATCTCCTTTATATAGCGATTATCTTCTATACTCATATTCTTAATCCCAATTCAGAGATGAAAAGTTTTAGCTCAGGGATGTTATGTAAAAACTAGAGGCCCGGTGCCCGAAATTCGTGCATGGGGGTGGGGAGTCCCTCAGTCCGGCCTGCATCCTCTCCAATCTGGGACCCCTCGCAAATCCCTATCACAATCCGGGACCACTGGCTCCTAACCACTTGCCTGCCTGATTGCCCCTAAACACCTCTGCCTGCCAGCCTGATCACCCCCTAACTGCCCCCACCTCCGCTGGCCTGATCTCCCCTAACTACCTCTGCCTCAGCCCACCACCGTGGCTTTGTCCAGAAGTACGTCCAGAAGATGTCCAGTCTAATTAGCATATCCTTTTATTAGTATAGATGACGAAATAAGTGACAGAGCTGGGACTTGAATCTAAGTATGACTGAATTCATATTAAGCTTCCATTTCTGAACTTACATTAGGTCAAGAACTCACCTTTGGCCCTTAAAAATATTATTTGGGCCCCTAACTGGTTTGGCTCAGTGGATAGAGCGTTGGCCTGCGGACTGAAAGGTCCCGGGTTCGATTCTGGTCAGGGGCATGTACCTTGGTTGTGGGCACATCCCCAGTAGGGAATGTGTAGGAGGCAACTGATCAATGTTTCTCTCTCATTGATGTTTCTGACTCTCTATCTCTCTCCCTTCCTCTCTTTAAAAAATAAAAAATTATTTGGCCCTGGGACCTATACAGGCCAGTCATCATTTTCAGGGCTCCTAGTGTGCTGCCACTAAAATTAAAATGCTAACATTTTGGAAGTTTTAACTCTGATGGTTTAAGAAAGGAAGAAACCAAAAGCAGGCATAGCCTAGGGGAGTAGGTTTCTAGGCAGAGCTGTCCTGTGTATGAGTAACCTTCCAGGGTGAAAAATATATGCGCCGAAACTGCCAGAATATATGTCCTTTCACTTCATAATATTGCCTGAAGTCCTCAAAACTAGGACTTTATTTGGATCTCGTCTCAATTTTCAATGTACATATAAATCATCTGAGCATCTCGTTAAAATTCGGAACCTGTTTCAGGAGGTCTGGGGATGGGCTGGAGAGGCTGGCTGCATTTCTAACAAGCTCCCAGGTGACGCAATGCTGCTGGTGCTACAACCACATTCCCAGCAGCAAAGCCATAGGTGTTTGATTCATGTTCTCTAGCTGCCCTTTGGGAGGAAATCCTCTTTGTGCATTATACTAGTAGTGGGAGGGATGAGTTGAAAATTAGCATTTAGAATTAGAATGAGTTCTTCACTCCTCTGATTTGGTTAGAGTGAGTTCCAATGAGTACCTGGCAAGTGGCCTAGGTTGGGCCAATCACAAACTTCTTTCCAGGGCCATGACCCCTACAGCTACATTGCAGAGATGCAAGAGCAATTTAGAAACAGTTCCCAGCAGGGGTGGCACTGGGAGTTCAATGTCAGTTGTTCCAGAGGCAGTGTCCTGTTCAGATTGTTCCACTCTGTTTGGCCATTTTCTAAACATGGTGGTGTCTGCCCAGCTTATAGGGAGGTGCCTGTACACTGCCCTCAGTCCCCAGGAGGGAAGTGTGGCAGCGATTTGATATAGGGCACCCCTATTTTTCTTGGGCTCAACGACAGATCCAGGGGACAAACTCAAGCTCTCAATATTCTGAAGTTCAAAAATCAGCATTTTGATAAAGATTGCACTGCATCAGTAGTCAACAGGCTTTTTGTATAATTAGCCAGCGAGTCAATGTTTTAGGCTTTCTGGGCCACATATGAATTCTATCACAACTACTCAGCTCTGCCAGCATAGGGCAAAAGTAGACAATACATAGTGAATGAGCTGTGTTCCAATCAAACTTTGTGGACCCTGAATTTTCTGAATTTCATATGCTTTTCATGTATCATAAACTATTCTTTTTCTTTTGATCTCTGTCCATCCATTTAAAAAGGTCACAACCACTTTGGGACTGCAGGCCATACAAAAATAGGCAGTAGGCTGGGTTTGGCTCAAGGGCCATAATTTCCTGACCTCTGTCCTGAAATAGCTATACCTTGATCCGATTTATACAAATAAAATTTTCTCCTTGAAACCAGGCATTTAATTCTTCTTTCCAAGATAATAGGAAGTTATTCTGCAAAATGAAGACTAGATACCTACTTAATCTAGCATTTAGATCATGTCATTTACTTCTCGATAGGTTGATCGTTATGCAAATCAGTTACACCATTTTTTTTCTTTCTAGTTACAGCATTTTAAAATTGAGTGGTGATGGAATATACTAAATAACTGACTGACTAAAAAATCTACACAGGCACTGTGATAAGAACAACGAATGCAAAAAATAATGCAGTAATTAACTTTGAGAATATCTCAGTCTAGAGATCTGATAAACAAATGAGTTTTGATTTTAAAAACTTGTGCAATGCTCACTATTTTCATAAGCAGCTCACTATGTGTATTGGTAGAAAATGTTATACAGAGTTACAACTCTCTATCAGCCTGAACTGTCTTCAACTACCATTCCAAATCAATTTAGGGAGAGCTACCAGGGTCAAATTCTAAATCTCTGGCAAAAGGCCCTAATTATAGCAACGTCCTTTTTCTAGTCACAAGTCATACTATGGTGAATAAAATTCGGTCATTTCCTTATCTTTCCTTATTCAGCCCTTGTAGCTAATTCCCAGTGCTCCATTCAAAGCAAAATCCAAAATGTCAATACTAACCACTTCTGCTTATTTACTTGGCAACCAAATTTCCATTAGGTGCACCAAAGCCATGGTAAATTCCTGATGAAATGGGTGATGGTGGTGAAGTGAGGGAGGGACTGACAAGTACTGGTGATGGTGGTGAAGTGGGTAGAGAAGCTGACAAGTTCTGACAGCTACTGATACCTTTTTTAGCTGGTGCTTCTTAGAATATCCCATCATGACTCTTAAGCCTAACTACATATATATACTTCTAGCTCCTTTACTTGTTCTTTATCCAAATACAGCTAACAGGCTCCAGAAACTAGAGAGCATTGGCAAAGCTCAAAAAGAAAACTGAGCCCTGGATAGTTTTGCAGTGGTTAGAGTATTGACCCGGGGACTGAAGGGTATGAGGTTCAATTCCTGGTCAAGGGCACATGTCTCAGTTGTGGGTTCTATCCTAGGCCCCAGTTGGGATGCATGCAGGAGGCAACCAATAGATGTGTCTCTCTTACATCGATGTCTCTAGCTCTCTCTCTCCTCTTTCCTCTCTCCCTTCCACCTCCACTCCCTGTCAGAAAAAAATATCCTCAGGTGAGGATTTAAAAATAAAAAGGAAAGAAAACTAGACAATGCCCTTAGGCAGTTCACCTGCAGATGAAGATGGACACTTGCCCACTGGGCAGAGGTGAACTGTACCTAAAAAATTAACTTTTGGTGGTCCTATGACAACTGGTAGTGAAGCGCTAATGTTCCACTGGGTGGAATCTTCAGGAAGTATATAGTTTTCCTTTACCAGTTCACCCTCCCATTCTCCTCGGATCTGGTCTCTCTCTCACACAGTATACAGTGGTTGAATGGGGTCAAAAGGCACCCTGGAAACTGTGGATGGAAACATGTTTTTTTGCAGATATAATTAAATTCAGGATCTTGAATGAAGTCATTCTGGATCTAGAGTGGGCCCTAAATCCTCTGACAGGTATAAGGCAGAGGGAGATTTAAGATAGACAGAGGAGAATGTCATGTGAAAAGAGAGGCAGAGACTGGAGTGATCAGCTGCAACTCAAGGAATACAAAGGAATCCGGGAAACCACCAGAAGCTGAGATAGATGGAGCAGTTTCTCCTTCAGAGCCTCCAGCAGGAACCCAACTTATCAACACCCTGACGTTGGACTTCTGGTCTCCAGAAGTGTAAAGAATAACTTCATGTTGTTTTTAAGTCACCAAGCTTGTGAGTAATTTGTTACAGCAGTATTAGAAAACTAATTCACAGTATAACAAAGTAAAAATGGTTCATTCTAGGACAGTGGTTCTCCACCTGTGGGTCGCGACCCCTTTGGCGGTAGAACAACCCTTTCACAGGGGTCGCCTAAGACCATCCTGCATATCAGATATTTACACTATGATTCATAACAGTAGCAACATTACAGTTATGAAGTAGCAACGAAAATAATTTTATGGTTGGGTCACAACATGAGGAACTGTATTGAAAGGGCCAGAAGGTTGAGAACCACTGTTCTAGGACATAGCCAAGTCTTTTTTTTATTGTTAATCCTTACATGAGGATATTTTTTCCATTGATTTTAGAGAATGGGAAAGCGGGAGGGAGAGAGCGGAGGAGGGAGGGAAGGAGAGGGGAAAGAGAGAGAAACATCATTGTGAGAGAGACACATTGATCGGTTGCCTCCTGCATGTGCCCCAACCAGGGCCAGGGATCAAACCTGCAATCCTAGTACGTGCCCTTGACCAAGAATCAAAACTGTGACCCTTTGGTTCAAGGGCCGACACTCTAACTACTAAGCAACACCAGCCAGGACAATAGCCAAGTCTTTTTTTTTTTCTAATCACCTGATTTTACCTTTTTAATTACTACATTTTTATTTATTTATGTATTTATGTATTTATGTATTTATGTATTTATTTATTTATTTATTTATTTATTTACTAGAGGCCCGGTGCACAAAAATTTGTGCACTCGGGGCGGGGGGGGGGAAGAGGGGGTCCCTCAGCCCGGCCTGTGCCCTCTCACAGTCTGGGACCCCTCGGGAGATAACGACCTGCTGGCTTAGGCCTGCTCCCGGGTGGCAGAGGGCAGGCTCAATCCCTAGGTGCAGCCCCTGGTCGGGCTCAGAGCAGGGCTGATTGGGGAGTTGGGGCGCCGCCCCGTGTCATGCACAGAGCAGGGCAGATCGGGAGGTTGCAATGCCACCCCTAGTCACGCTCAGGGTAGGGCCGATTGGGGGGTTGGGGCACTGCCCTGTCACACTCAAGGCAGGGTCGATGGGGAGGTTGCGGCGCCACCCCGTCACGCACAGAGCAGGGCCCATCAGAGGGTTGGGATGCTGCCCCCCATCACGCACAGAGCAGGGCAGATAGGGAGGTTGTGGCCCCGCCCCCTGTCACACACAGAGCCGCAGGGCGATCAGGGGGTTGGGGAGCTCCCCCATCACACAAAGAGCAGGGCCGATCAGGGGGTTGGGGCACCGCACCCGGTCACACACAGAGCCACAGGGCGATCAGGGGTTTGGGGAGCTCCCCCCTGTCATGCACAGAGCAGGGCTGTTCAGGGGGTTGAGGAGCTCCCCCTTGTCACAAACAGAGCAGGGCGGATAGGGAGGTTGTGGCCCCACCCCGTCACACACAGAGCCACAGGGCGATCAGGGGGCTTGGTCGTTGCCCCCTGTCACGCTGATCCCGGTGCTGGGAGGCCTCTTGGCTCTGCTGATCCTGGTGCTGGGAGGCATATTACCCTTTTACTATATAGGATAGAAGCCTGGTGCATGGGTGGGGGCCGGCTGGTTTGCCCTGAAGGGTGTCCTGGATCAGGGTGGGGGTCCTGCTTGGGTGCCTGGCCAGCCTGGGTGAGGGGATGATGGCTGTTTACATCTGGTCACACCCCCTTCAGGGTAGAGGTCCCGCTTGGGTGCCTGGCCAGCCTGGGTGAAGGGATGATGGCTATTTACATCTGGTCACACACCCTTTAGGGTGGGGGTCCCCACTGGGGTGCCTGGCCAGCCTGGGTGAGGGGCTGAGGGCTGTTTTCAGGCTGGCAGGTGACTGAAGCTCCCAACCTGTCCTTTTTTCCCTTTTAAAATTCTGGGCCAGCTTTAGCTCTGAGGCTCGGGTCCAGCTATGAGACCTCCCCTGCTGAAAGCAGGTTTCTGGCCTTTTTTTACCTTCTGTATTTGAAACAATGTTGTGGTCCTGCTGGCTGAAGCCCAGGGTTTTGTTTAGCTTCTATAATCATTACAATGTTGCTTAGAGTGCAGCTGAGAGGCCAGCAAGGCAGGCGGGGAACGTTGGAGTCCTCCGTCACTGAAGCAAGCAAGCCTCCCTGTTCGCGTCAGCTGCCTGGCTGCCAGCCGCCATCTTGGCTGGCAGTTAATTTGCATATTGGCCTGATTAGCCAATGGGAAGGGTAGCAGTCGTATGCTAATTACCATGTTTCTCTTTTATTAGATAGGATTTATTTTTTATTTTTTTATTTTTGATTAATTAAATCTTTATTGTTCAGATTATTACATTTGTTCCTCTTTATTTCCCTGTAACTCCCCTCCACCCAGTTCCCACCCCACCCACCTCCCTCACTCCCCACCCACTGTCCTCATCCATAGGTGCACGATTTTTATCCAGTCTCTCCCCCATCCCCCTCACCCCTTTCCCCCACAAGAATAGCCAGTCCACTTCCTTTCAATGCCCCTGATTCTATTATAATCACCAGTTCATTCTGTTCATCAGATTATTCACTTGATTTTCAGAATCACTTGTTGATAGATGTGTATTTGTTGTTCATAATTTTTATCTTTACCTTTTTCTTCTTCTTCCTCTTCTTAAAGGATACCTTTCAGCATTTCATATATACTGGTTTGGTGGTGATGAACTCCTTTAGCTTTTCCTTATCTGTGAAGCTCTTTATCTGACCTTCAATTCTGAATGATAGCTTTGCTGGATAAAGTAATCTTGGTTGTAGGATCTTGGCATTCATCACTTTGAATATTTCTTGCCACTCCCTTCTGGCCTGCAAAGTTTCTGTTGAGAAATCAGCTGACAGTCGTATGGGTACTCCCTTGTAGGTAACTGACTGTCTTTCTCTTGCTGCTTTTAAGATTCTCTCTTTGTCTTTTGCTCTTGGCATTTTAATTATGATGTGTCTTGGTGTGGTCCTCTTTGGATTCCTTTTGTTTGGGGTTCTCTGCACTTCCTGGACTTGTAAGTCTATTTCTTTCACTGGGTAGGGGAAGTTTTCTGTCATTATTTCTTCAAATAGGTTTTCAATATCTTGCTCTCTCTCTCTTCTTCTGGCACTCCTATAATTCGGATGTTGGTACGCTTGAGGCTCCTTACACTAACTTCGTATTTTTGGATTCTTTTTTCATTTTGCTTTTCCGGTTGGGTGTTTTTTGCTTCTTCATATTTCAAATCGTTGACTTGATTCTTGGGATCCTCTAGTCTGATGTTGGGAGTCTGTATAATATTCTTTATTTCAGTCAGTGTATACTTAATTTCTAGTTGGTCCTTTATCACAACCTCGAGGGTCTCATTAGATTTCTTGCAGGTCTCATTAAGTTTATCGGCAGTTTCTAGAAAATTCTTGAAAAACCTTAAAAGTGTGGTTTTGAACTCTATATCCAGTAGTTTGCTTTCCTCCATTTCTGTCATTTGTGTCCTTTTTCTTTGTCTCCGCATTGTTTATGCTTCCCTGTGTTGATAAAGTGGTTTTCTGTGCCAAGTGTCCTCTAGGGCCCAGTGGTTCAGCCTCCCCAATTACCTGAGGAGGACACTCTTGGTGCACCCCCTTGTGGGCTTTGTGCACAGTCTTGTTGTAGTTAAGCCTTGATTGTTGTAGGTATCACTGGGAGGAATTGACCTCTAGGCCAATTGGCTGTGAGAATCAGCTGTGTCTGCAGTGGGAGAACTTCTGTGCTGGAGACACCCCTCTGGGGCAAGACTTGCTTCAATGGGGCTTTGGTGCTCACTGAGTCTGCCCCGAGTGTGTCCTTTATGGTTCCACGGAGCTGCAAATTGGATGGTCCCACTCTGACCTCTGGGTACACTGGCTCCTGGATCTCTAGGGAGGTGCTAATCTAGCCTCTGCCTTAGGCTATCCAGGAAAAGCCTCCTTGCAGGGCTTGGGCAGGGCGGGTCCCTCGGGATCAACAGGGCAGGGTTAGCAGTTATGGCTGCTCTCAGAGGCCCTGCTTCTCAGTGTCTCGACAATCACTGCAAGCCCCTCCGAGAAAAGCTGCCCTCGAGTTCCGACCAATGCCAGCAGTCCCGCTTCTCCTGTAAGAGTCTGGGTCCCCAGAGACTCGCCTAGAACTGGAGCTCAGAGCCTGAGACTCCCTCCCAATTGAAAACGACAACCACGCCCTCAGCCACCAGCCCGCTCCGTGTGTGCCTCTGTTACTTAGTATTTTACTTCCGCACTGCGCCTCCTCTGAGTCTCGGTATGCTTTTCTCTTTCCTTCTAGTAGTAGAATTTCCACTCAGCCAGCCTTCCTGTGGTTCCTGGATGATGTCCATTCCGTCTTGTAGTTGTATTTTTTTTTAATTAAATCTTTATTGTTCAGATTATTACATCTGTTCCTTTCCCCCCCCCCCCATAACTCCCCTCCTCCCAGTTCCCGCCCCACCCTCCGCCCTCACTCCCCACCCACTGTCCTCATCCATAGGTGCACGATTTTTGTCCAGTCTCTTCCCACATTTCCCACACCCCTTTCCCCCCCAAGAATAGTCAGTCCATTCCCTTTCTATGTCCCTGATTCTATTATAATCAACAGTTCATTCTGTTCATCAGATTATTTATTCACTTGATTCTTAGATTCACTTGTTGATAGATGCATATTTGTTGTTCATAATTTGTATCTTTACCTTTTTCTTCCTCTTCCTCTTCTTAAAGGATACCTTTCAGCATTTCATATAATCCTGGTTTGGTGGTGATGAACTCCTTTAGCTTTTCCTTATCTGTGAAGCTCTTTATCTGACCTTCAATTCTGAATGATAGCTTTGCTGGATAAAGTAATCTTCATTGTAGGTTCTTGGTATTCATCACTTTGAATATTTCTTGCCACTCCCTTCTGGCCTGCAAAGTTTCTGTTGAGAAATCAGCTGACAGTCGTATGGGTATTCCCTTGTAGGTAACTGAGTTTCTTTCTCTTGCTGTTTTTAAGATTCTCTCTTTATCTTTTGCTCTTGGCATTTTAATTATGATGTGTCTTGGTGTGGTCCTCTTTGGATTCCTTTTGTTTGGGGTTCTCCGCGCTTCTTGGACCTGTAAGTCCATTTCTTTCACCAGGTGGGGGAAGTTTTCTGTCATTATTTCTTCAAATAGGTTTTCAATATCTTGCTCTCTCTCATCTTCTGGCACCCCTATAATTCTGATGTTGGTACGCTTGAAGCTGTCCCAGAGGCTCCTTACACTATCCTCGCATTTTTGGATTCTTTTTTCATTTTGCTTTTCCGGTTGGATGTTTTTTGCTTCCTCGCATTTCAAATCATTGACTTGATTCTTGCGCTCCTCTGGTCTGCTGTCGGGCGTCTGTATAATATTCGTTATTTCAGTCTGTGTGTGCTTAATTTCTAGTTGGTTCCCCAATATAAGATCGAGGGTCTTATTAGGTTTCGTGTAGATCTCATTAAGTTTATCGGCAGCTTCTAAACAGTTCTTGAGAGACCTTAAAAGTGTGGTTCTGAACTCTATTTCTTCCATTGACAATTTTGTCCTGTTTCTTTGTCTCCGCATTTTGTTATGCTTCCTTGGTGCACCCCCTAGTGGTCTTTGTTCGCAGTCTTATAGATAAATCTTGATTGTTGTAGCTAATTCCAGGGAGGGTTTGACCTCCAGGCCAAGTGGCTATGAGAATCAGCTGTGTCAGCAGTGAGAGAACTTCTGTCCTCTAGGGAGGTGCTAATCTAGCTTTTGCCTGAGGCTATCCGGCAAAGGCCTCTGTGCAGGGCTTGGGCGGGGCGGGTCGCACAGGATCAACAGGGTGGGCTGGAGAGAGCAGTTATGGCGGCTCTCAGTCCTGTCCCAAGGGGCTCTGCCTCTCTGAGTCCCAGCACCCGCTGCAAAGCTGGGAGAGAAAGCTGCACTCGCTCTGACCAAAGCCAGACAGTCCCGCTTCTCCCGTTTGAGTCTGGGTCCCTAAAGACTCGCCCGGATCTGGTGCTCAGAGTCTGCGACTCCCTCCCGATTGAAAACAACAACGGCGCCCTCCGCCGCCAGCCCGCTCCGCGCACTCCGCACCTCAGAATTTGACTTCAGCACTGCGCCTCCTCTGAGTGTCCGTATGCGTTTCTCTTTCCTCCTAGTTGTAGGACTTCCACTCAGCCAGCGTTCCTGTGGTTCTCTTGTAGTTGTATTTTTGAAGTGGTTGTTCGAGGCAGCAAACTCCGGTGTTTAACTGTGCCGCCATCTTGGTTTCTCCCATAGCCAAGTCTTAAGTAGCAAAAAGAGGTTGACAAAGGTCTGTGGTTCTGTACTCAGCAAAGCGAGCAGAGGTGCTGAGATAAGCTCTGTTAAAGGAAAACCTTTTCCACCAACTAACTGTATAACATTCCAAATTTCATATGTAGAGGTTATGTCCTTAAACCCTGTTAAAAAGTGAGTTTTTCTGGAAAAATAACACCTTACCTAGTTAAGTTAAATGCATGAATCTTAATGCAAACAGGTCTAGTTCCATTTCCATTTCCAGTTATTTAGTCTGCATTTCTATATGCTGGGTAGTATACTAAGCATGTAAACATACTTCCTTGTTTAACCTCTACAGAATTCTACTTAATAGATAAGGAAAATGAGCAAGCAATGCCATTAGCTGCCTCACTTAACTCAAATGATATATTCATTGAGTGGCAGAGCTAGGCAATGAACTACTTAGGGTCTGATTCCCAAAGCCTTTGTTCTGAATTCCTGTAACACCTTTCCTCCTATATTGCCTTCAGAGAATGCTTTGATGGTTACAGAACAGAAAGCACAGGAGAAAACACAGGAGAAGGACTGGGGTGGGGGAGGGGAAGGAAGGGTGGGAGGGAAAAAAAGGCTTTAGGACACCAAAACCAAATTTATATACTTTCCAACTTGGATCAGTTCTTGTGTTAATAAGGCCAAAGGTTATACATTTGATCTGCGTGTTTGTTTATCCTTGCTCAAGTCTGTAGAAGACTAGGATGATCTAAGCAGAGTCTATAGCCATCAGGTTCTCTAACAACCTGTCCAGAAGTTTATAAGTGAAAGTGCTTCAATAGAAGATAGACTAAAGAAAAACAGATGATAGGAAGGAAGTGCATCCCTGAGGATGGGTGTTTGTTTCCCTCCCCCATTCATATGTTGAAGCCCTAATCCTAACTGATGCTCTTTGGTGGTAGAGCCTTGGGGGTGATTAGTCATGAGGGTGGAGTTCTTATGAATGGGATTAGTGCCCTTATACCAAGAGATAATCAGACTTCCAGCTAAATGTCGATTAAGCCACCCCATCTATGGTAATTAGCAGCCTGAGCAGATAAAGGCTTTTCTTTGCATGTGAAGTATAGCACACTAGTCTTGATGACTCACAAGCAGAGAAAGTAGGAGTGAAAAAGAAGTCTGAGGCTTTGTGCAGAAGCAACCAACCCTTCTGTTTAAATAAGACCACTATTAAACAAGCAATACATGATTCAAATTCTCATTCTTTAAAAAAATCACTTGTGAATTTCTACACGTTAGTGAAAACTTGTAAGTGTTGCAAAACTGCTTTGGGGCATAATTGGGTCCTTTTATTCTTAGCTTAAGGTGACTTTTCACTTTGAAGTTTTGTGTCTTATTTTATGACCACTTAGTTTTCATAAAGCAATTTCAGAAAGTTCTTAACTTAATCTGCACCTACACACTGACATGTGTGGCTCTACTTATATATCCTTCATGTGAATGGGCTTCCAGAAAGAAATCTTGATCTTTCTTCATGGTGTACTGATTTTGTGGCAGCTTCCTTATACAAGCACAGTATTAAATAAATGCTCTGCTTCCTACATTCTTAGGGAAAATTAGAATAAAAGCAGTTTTGGTTACTTCTTCATATCAAAGAAAGTTCATCTCCTGTTTATTATAAGCTTTTGTTAAATACCCATCTTTTTGTGCCATGTACTAGACACATCAAGTAGAGAGGGCTCGTGCTCCATAGAGATAATGATATATTCCCTATATTTTTTTTGGGGGGGGGGTGAGGGGGATTCTGATTTTAGGCAGCTCCCTCTTCTTAAATAAAGACAATTTCCTTATTCTTATAAGACTTTTCAGGTAAATTATTTCTCAAAAAAATAGTACTATGAGCCCTTTAAAAAGTCTTGTTCAAAAGTCAGCCTCATGAATAAGTATGAGTAATTATAAGTTATATTTTCATAAATTCAAATGTAAGAGTAAAACTAGTTGGAAGGCGTTAGAAAAATCTTATTCTGACTAGAAATTCACAGTCTCTACTTTATTTAAACATTGGGCTATTTGTTATTCTAAAAAATTTTTAATTAAGTAAAATATCTAATTAGCATTACAGTAGCAAAGGCAAAATCAGAATTCAAGACTTCACCAAGTTAAGATTATTTTAATGTAACTTAATTAACCAAAATTTTCTTTACCTACACATCTTTTGCTTTGCAAAACATTTTTCTATTATGTCACCAGAGCAAGATATCGGAAGGGTAAGTCTTGGATCAGTGAACTTTGCCAAGTCTTAGTAACTCTGGTATGAATGCAATTTTTCATATATATCTGCTTTCCCTAAATCCTAAGACGACTCTAGAGAATAACTATTCATAGATACTGTTTAAAAGTTGGATTAAGAGAGACCATGATGGGTCCAGGTCAGGTAGCTCAGGTAGTTAGAGCATTAGATATGCCAAGGTTTTGGGTTCAATCTCTTGGTCAGGGCACATACAAGAATGAATCAATTAATGCATAAATAAGTGAAACAATAATCCAATGTTTCTCTCTTTCTCTCCCTCTCCCCCTCACTCTAAAATCAATAATTTTTTAAAAAAGAGACCATGATTATGCTTCATAGGCCTCCCACACTCCTGATTTAATATCACAAGTACCTATCTATCAACAACACGCTACGTAGTTAGTTAACTATAGATGCCAAGGGCTGACAGTTTCACTTTCAGTGTTTAGAGTATCTATTGTTTCAGTGGTGTAAGATCATCAGAATTTCTACAAAATAATTAGTTAAAGTTGTAACTTCTATTAGATTAGCACTAGAGAAATCAAGAAGGTACAATTCATTTATTATGGGAATCTGACTAAGAATTCTTCTGAGGGGGAGTCTGAATATCAAATGAAGGCATCTTTGTCAGACTCAACTCCTCACTACTCTGTGATGAAGGCTCCTCCAAATGGTGGCAGAAATGTATTACTGTTTAGAAATTCTAGAGTACTGCTGAAACTTATGTTCTATACAGAGAAGAACAAACTCAAAGAAATGTATTCTTAGAAGAACATTATTATTCAAAATAAATATGGTATATCATGACTGCATACCAGGGCAGCTTTTCTACAATAGTAAGTTCATTATGATTTTCTGCATATTATTTAGATATTAGAATGTTTTTTTCAATGTGGAAAAAATGAATGAATTGTTTGATATGACAGTTTATGTATAATTTAAGAAAACTGAAAATATGTAATTAGTAGGCTGATATACTCAAATGTTTTTGATAAGCTTTTGATTATACACAAAGCACATCAATTGTAAAAACCTGTCAACTACTCCAAATTTCATGCAATTATAGTTACCAAGTTGATACTTGAGGGGAGGAAGGGGAGCCAAATGATTCTAGCATTTTCCAACAGGAAGGATCCAGGCCATCAGACCTGAAAGTCTGGCATAGATGGATGGAAGGGAAAACTAGTGGATTTGAAATGCCCAAGATATCAGTAGGATATTCTTTAAAGTCAACTCAAAAGTCACTTTCTCTATCAACTCTTGCCAAATACTCCCACCTCCACCTGAAATGAATTTTTCTTCTGGGCTCACACACCTTGCATTTTGACAACAGCCAATCTATATTTTGTTGGTAGACACTTCTATGCCTGCCTGGCTATTTTGTAGTTACTTGTCACATTTCTCTTGCACGTTATTTTCTTCATCACAGCTGTCTAAAAGTGTTTCTTTTCCTCTTCTCTCTACTTTCCCCCAAATCCTCTGCTTAGAGGCCTGTCTTATTATCATTTCTGGAGCCAACACAGTGTCGACACACTGGTGGTGTTCAATAAGCGGTTGCTAAATATATCCCCTTGTGATAATAGTACTATGATAATATGATCCCCAGTCAAAATTTCTTCTAAATGTTTTATTTAATGGACAAAATGCATTGATTTAATAAACACGAGAGCCTACTAACTTCCATGAGCTATAATGGGAATATTAAATGACAAATGTAAGCTCCCCATTCTACTGAAAGTCTTGACTAGTGCAGCATTATAGATCAAACTTTTCATGAAATGCCTTTGGTGGTAAGATTTCTTATTTGGAATAACACGTTACAGATTCTCTCAAGATTCTTGTATGCTCTGAAACTATAATTTGCCTATTTCGTAATTTTGCTGAGGGCTCTGCTTGATACCATACCACTGTACCCATACATGAAAATTCTTTTATGATGCTAATGTTACCTACTCCTTTTATATGATGCTTGCATAAACCCAGCTTGATTTACTTTCCACATAATTTACTCTTGGTAATATGCATGTACCACATAAAAATTCTGGTAATGGCCTGGTACCAAGGTCGTGTCTGTTAGTGAATCAGTTATTCTGTATAATTCTATCTTTGTTTTATAAGGTTGCACAGATAAGCACCACAAGATGATTTTATTTATTTTTTTATTGATTTTTAGAAAGAGAGAGGAAGGCAGTGGGGAGAAACTTCTATCAGCTGCCTCCTGCATGCCTCCACTAGGGATCAAGCCCAAAACCCAGGCTTGTGCCCTGACCAGGAACTGAACCGGCAATCTTTTGGTGCATGGGATGACACCCAATCAACTGAACCACACCAGCCAGGGCTGTATAATTCTATCTTATTTTTTTTCTTTTAATCTTTACCCAAGGATATTTTTGCCATTGCCTTTTTTTTAGAGATATTAGAAGGAAGGGAGTGGCAGAGAGAAATATCGATGTAGAGACACATCAATTGGTGCCTCCTGCATGTGCCTGGACCAGGTCTGGGGATTGAAATTGCAACGCAGGTACGTGCCCCTAACTGAGAATTGAACCTGTCACCCTTTGGTGCATGAGCTGATACTCTAATCACTGAGCATACCAGCCAGCGCTATCTAATTCTATCTTAATCAGTATGTTAAAATCCAACAAAAATACAGAGCAAGAGTATCTTTACAGTGAATATACTTATTTTAAATGTTAGCTTATATATTTTCAAACTATAGCATTATAAAATGAAAAAATTGGGTTTTTTATTGTGTTAAGTCAAAGTCATGCTTGCTTAGCCGGTTAAATAAACAAGAAAGCATTTAATATATAAGGCAAGATGATAGTTAATCCTTCTTTGTTTTTTATTTGTTCTTTAAAATTTGGAAGTGATAAACAGCAGGCTCACATATTTTTAATAAGTCCGAAGAGGACATGCTGGCACTTTGACTACACTGACATCATCAAAATATCTGTGAGCCTCAAGGTTCACATGACATTGTTCCTATTTGCCACAGGCTCTACACGTCTTACAGAGGGACTCTATTCATTAATATAATCTGAAGTGCTTCACATAGTGATTTATAGTAGACATTCAAATGAACTTCATTAATTGAATTAAAAGATAAACTGTCTCTCTGTTGCTATAAGAAAATTCTCACTTGGGGAGTCCATGTGGCTGAAGGCAACTTTGAAATCTTGTGAAAGATCTGCTTTTCTCCATAAGTAATGAAGTCTGTCAGTTTCAAGCCTATAAGATAGTGCCTTAAAGTTAATTTTCTAATACAGTATTGCTATACACCTAATAGGAGGCTAGTCAATGATAAAAAAAAATATAAGGAGTCACATTTAAAAGTGTGTGCCCAGAGGATAACAGGTGATGTGCTGCTTCTACTCTAAATATAGTAAAGACAGAAGCCCTGTAAGTCCTCTTCCACTAGTCATTTTTCTTACCATCATTCAAGGTCAACACTACTATCTTTCCTCTTAAACAAATTTTAGACATTTTTATATACGACATCTTCCTTTCCCCAAATGCATATAATGAAAGTCTTAAGCTTCTTTCTCCGCTTTAGTATAATTTTTCAACTTGGATCCACTTTTCAAATCCCACAATGATAGATTCACTTTGATATATTGTGAAAAGCACTGGATTGATGTCAAGAGGCTTGGAGACTTAAATTCTGGTTCTGCCTGGATCACGATGGAGACAAGTCACTGGGCATTGCATGGCCTCAGCTTTCTTGTTTGTAGAATAAGGAGAATTGTAAAGGCATCTCTGTGGTCCCATTAGGCAATAAAATGCTATTAATTCTATGTTTTCTTGGATCACCTAAGAACACAAATATGACACACATGAGGCTGCAGGATCTGAGTGCTAACAATCCCTATTGCTTGAATTTCTCTCTTTGTTGTTGTTTGTTTGTTTTAATATATTTTTATTGGTTTCAGAGAGGAAGGGAGAGGGAGAGAGAAACATCGATGAGAGAGAATCACTGATTGGCTGCCTCCTGCATGCCCCCTACTGGGGATCGAGCCCGCAACCTGGGCATATGCCCTTGGCTGGAATCGAACCTGGGACTCTTCAGTCTGCAGGCTGACACTCTATTCACTGAGCCAAACCAGCTAGGGCTTCTCTCTTTCTTTGTATTCAGGGATGAAGGTCTCTTATTTCTTAAGTGTCCCTGTTTTTCCATTTACCTCGTATTTTCCATGTTTGGCAGTGCCACCTCTTTTTTCCCCTCCACAGTTTCTCTAGGACAGTGGTTCTCAACCTGTGGGTCTCGACCCCTTTGGCAGTCGAACAACCCTTTCACAGGGGTCGCCTAAGACCATCCTGCATTATCAGATATTTACATTACGATTCATAACAGTAGCAACATTACAGTTATGAAGTAGCAACGAAAATAATTTTATGGTTGGATCACAGCATGAGGAACTGTATTTAAAGGGCCAGAAGGTTGAGAACCACTGCTCTAAGTGATCAGACTCAAACTGTGGTTTAAACTGCTATCTACGTGCTGATTCCTCATCTCACATCAGCAACTATCTCCTGAATGCTTTCTAGGGCCTTCTAATTTACTATAGCTCCAACTGAATTGTTAATCTCCCCAAATTGGCTCCTTTATGTCCTCTGTGAGAAACTCCAGAGCCATCCCAACCTCTTCCTTCTCCCTTGCATTCCACATCAAATAAATCACCAACTTGTGCTGATTTTATCTCCTAAATACTTTCTGGAATTGATGCTATGTGGACTGAATGTACACCAGCAAGGAAGTAACTAAGGTTAATTAGGGTGGGGGTCCTGATTTTAAAATTAGTGTCCCTATGAAGCATCAGAGGGCCTGCTTTCTCTCTCTACATGCACACACACAGGGAAGGCTATGTGAAGGCCTAGGAATAGGCAGTCATCCACAAGCCAGACAGAAAGCCCTCACGGAACACAACCCTGACTCTGACAGGACCTTGATCTTGGACTTTGAGCTTACAGAGCCATGAGAAAATAAATTTCTGATAGGCCACCCAGTTTAGAGTATTTTGTTATGGCAGCCCAAGCAGACTTTCCTCTGTCTGCTACCATTACCCCAGGGCAGCTCATCATAATCTCTTCCCCACATTTACCTTGTACCGTATCCCTGTAGATCTGCCACAAATGGTGTAAACTTGAGAAACAAGGCGACTAATGTGAAATGTTATAATAGTTGCTGAGAACATTATAAGCATCCAATGAAAGTTAATTATTATTCCTGATCCTTGGATAATGGCGAAGGTGGTGTGCTCCTGGCTCCAGCACTTTAGACAGTGGCATCCTATGCAGCTTCTAGATTCACCGTCTTCTGATTGAACCAGAAATGCTCTCCTTGACAGCATCTATGGTCAGAAGAATATAAAATGGCGGCCAAATAGGCAGCAGTGTCATGCACCTCCTCCTAGGGCAAAACCAGAAAAGCAACTAAATCCGAGAACATTCTGAATTAACAAATCAGACATGATGAGGGGATAATTTTCAATAAGGAAGGGCAGAGGATGCCTAGAAAACACCGCTTGCCAGCCATAACCCACGTGAAACCACCACCGGGTGTGGGCAGTAAGTAGTGCAGTACTTCCTGGCAGGCTCCCAGATGTCTGCAGGGAGCACACGCCATCAGAGTGAGCTCCTGCACCAGGCCTTCTCACCAGCCCCCTGGGACCCAGTGTCCTAGGATCTGGCTACAAGACCCCACAGTGAGTGCAAGCCAGGGGGAGCCTGTGCTCCACCCCTGCCCTGGACCCCACAAGTGTGCTGCTAGCCTGACTCGGAGCCATCCAGCACCTGCTCCACCCCAAGCCCTCGGACCTGCTGCAGGGACAACTCAAGAGCTACCCAGAGCACACCACACCCTGGGCCACAGGAGAGCATGGACTGTGCAACCCAGTGCAACCTGTGTGACTCAGAGAAACTGGTGCCCGCTGAACCCCGGCCCCCTGGACAGCCCTGCTGGGGTGACCCGAAGCAACCCATTCCCGCTTCACCCTGGCTAGGGAGGAGTGACCAGAGCAACCCAGTGCATGCCTCACTCAGGGCCACAGGAGATCGTTGACTGTGCAACCCACCCCCAGTCCACCCTAGCCTCAGGACAGTGCTGCTGGGGCCATGTGGAACAACCCAACGCGCACCTCACTCTGGGAGACAGGAGAGCAAGGTCTGAGTGACCCAGGCAACCCTCCCCCACTTCACATTGAGGAGGGGTGAAGTGGAGCAACTCAGTGCGCACGTCCAGAGCAACCTGTGCCCACTTCACCCCAAGCCCAGGATCTTGCTGCCAGGGCAACCCAGAGTAACCCAGTGCACGCCCCACTCAGGCTACAGGGAGCTCTGACTGTGAAATGCAGGGCAACCCACACTGCTTCTCCCCAGCCCCAAGGACAGTCCTGCAGGGGCTACCTGGAGCAACCCAGCACACACCTCACTCCAGGCCACAGAAGAGAGCTGCGAGGGCGACCCGGAGCAAGCTGGTGTGCCCAGCCAGGGGCCAAAGGGCTGTGCTGCAAGTGCACTGCCAGAGGAACCTAGGGTACCACCCTGCCATAGGTGCCAGGGCCACATGGCGAATTACATGCCAGAGGGCTCTGGGTCCTCACAGGGAATTACACACCAGAGTTACTGTGCATGCACTCCCACCACCCTGAGCAGCTGAAGCAGACAATTGAGGGACCAGATCTGTGGGAAAGAGGGATACAACTCAGAGCAAAGACAATAAAGGTGTGAGACTCAAGACAGACCTAGCCGCTGGGCTAGCAATTTCCAGACCATTGCCCTGAGAGTGACTTCAACCTCTCAAACCCCATGCAGGGTGTCCAGGGCCAGAAAGAGACAACAAAAATGGGGAGACAAAGAAACAATCCTCAAAGGAAAGAAAAGGGGAGAAATCGCCAGGAAATGAACTAAATGAAACTGAGGCATGCAATATGTCAGAAAAAGAATTCAGAGTAAGGGTCATACAGTTCATAAACCAGATGGATGAGAAAAATAAACAAGTTATATAAGAATCAAGCAGAAGTAAAAAATGATACAGGTACAGTAAAGAACACAATGGAAAGTTTAAACAAAAGACTAGAAGAAGTGGAGGACTGAATTAGTAAGTTAGAAGACAGGGCAGAAAACACACCCAATCTGAACAGCTATTGGAGAAAAAACATTGGAAAGCAGGAGGAGAGCCTAAGAGAGCTTTGGGACAAGATGAAATGAAGTAACATACTTATAATAGGGATGCCAGAAGGACAAGTAGGGGAGCAAGTTTTAGAAAACCTATTTAAAGAAATAATGACAGAAAACTTCCCTGATTTGGAGAAGAAAAAAGTCACACAAACACAAGAGTCCCAAACAAGATGAACCCAAAAGACACACACCAACACATGTCATAATTACAATGGCAAACATTAACGACCAAGAGAGAACTTAAAGGTTGCAAGAGAGAGGCAGAGAGTTACCTATAAAGGATCTCCCATTAGATTATCAAACGATTTCTCAACAGAAACACATCAGGCCAGAAGGGAATGGAATGAAGTATACAATGTGATGTAAAGCAAGTGACTGAACCCATGAATACTCTATCCAGCAAAGGTATCATTCAAAATTGAAGGAGAAATCAGAAGCTTCACAGACAAAAAAAAAGCTAAGGGGATTTATCACTACCAAGCCAGCAATGCAAGAAATACTAAAGGGACTATTGTAAAAAGAAGAAATAGAAAGGAAAGAAGGAACACAGGCATAAAGAAAAATGGCTACGAACACACACACACACACACACAGGACTCCTGCACTGAGCCTCTGCTACCAGACTGTGGCCATCAGTAGGACATCTACTGAGGGCTACCGGACTGAGGGGCTGGCTTGGCTGAGGGAACCCCATCCCCTACTGGATGAATTTCGTGCACCGGGCTTCTAGTCAATAATAACCTTCAACTTAAATGGACTAAATGCTCTAATCAAAACACAGAGTGGCTGAATGGATAAGAAAACATGACCCATATATATATGCTGTCTTCAAGAGACCCACCTCAGAACAAGGGACTCACACAGACTGAAAGTGAAGGGAGGGAAAAATATTTTTTCAGGCAAATGGAAATGAATAAAATGCTGGGGTAGAATATTTATATCTGAGAAAATAGACCTCAAAGTGAAGGCCATAGCAAGAGATAAGGAAGGGCACTTCATAATACTAAAGGGATTGATACAAGAAGATATATCTCTAGTAAACATATATGAGCCCAATGCAGGAGCACCCAAATAGATAAAAAACCAAACTGCTGGGAGATATCAAGGGATAGACGGACAGCAATACAATCATAGTAGAGGGCTTTAATACCCAATTGACATCACTGGATAAAACCTCTAGACAAAAAATCAGCAAAGAAACAGCAATCCTAAACAACTCACTAATCAGATGGACTTAATTGACATCTT